>NC_069510.1:112610659-112768159 GCF_027579735.1 Bombina bombina | reverse complement strand
AGGTTGCCAAAGCCTTTTGACCTCTCCTCTGTCCAGAGTAGACAACAAACAAAGCAGATGTTTGATGAAAATCTTTAGTAGCTTGTAAGTAAAACTTTAAAGCACGAACCACGTCCAGATTGTGTAACACAAGGATGGAACCACAATCTCTTGATTGATATTCTTGTTAGATACCACCTTAGGTAAGAACCCAGGTTTGGTACGCAGGACTACCTTATCCGTATGAAAAATCAGATAAGGGGAATCACATTGTAAGGCAGATAGCTCAGAGACTCTACGAGCCGAGGAAATAGCTACCAAAAAAAACCAAAAAAACAAAAAAGAACTTTCCAAGATAAAAGTTTGATATCTATGGAATGAAGAGGTTCAAACGGAACTCCTTGAAGAACCTTAAGAACCAAGTTTAAGCTTCATGGTGGAGCAACAGGTTTAAACACAGGCTTGATTCAAACTAAAGCCTGACAAAATGCCTGAACGTCTGGAACATCTGCCAGACGCTAGTTCAAAAGAATAGACAGAGCAAAAATCTGTCCCTTTAAGAAACTAGCTGACAATCCTTTTTCCAAACCTTCTTGGAGAAATGATAAAATCCTAGGAATCCTGACCTTACTCCATGAGTAACCCTTGGATTCACACCAATAAAGATATCTACGCCATACCTTATGGTAAATTTTCCTGGTGACAGGCTTTCGTGCCTGTATTAAGGTATCAATAACTGACTCGGAGAAGCCACGCTTTGATAAAATCAAGCATTCAATCTCCAGGCAGTCAGCCTCAGAGAAATTAGATTTGGATGGTTGAAAGGACCCTGAAGTAGAAGGTCCTGTCTCAGAGGCAGAGACCATGGTGGAAAGGATGACATGTCCACTAGATCTGCATACCAGGTCCTGCGTGGCCACGCAGGTGCTATCAGAATCACCGATGCTCTCTCCTGCTTGATCTTGGCAATCAGTCGAGGGAGCAGAGGAAACGGTGGAAACACATAAGCCAGGTTGAAAGACCAGGGCGCTGCTAGAGTATCTATCAGTGTCGCCTTGGGATCCCTGGACCTGGATCCGTAACACAGAAGCTTGGCGTTCTGGCGAGACGCCATGAGATCCAGTTCTGGTTTGCCCCAACGGAGAATCAGTTGTGCAAATACCTCCGGATGGAGTTCCCACTCTCCCGGATGAAAAGTCTGACGACTTAGAAAATCCGCCTCCCAGTGCTCTACACCTGGGATATGGATAGCTGATAGGTGGCAAGAGTGAATCTCTGCCCAGTGAATTATTTTTGAAACTTCTAACATCTCTAGGGAACTTCTTGTTCCCCCTCGATGGTTGATGTAAGCTACAGTCGTGATGTTGACCGACTGAAATCTGATGTACCTCAGAGTTGCTAACTGAGGCCAAACCTGAAGAGCCTTGAATATCGCTCTTAGTTCCAGAATATTTATTGGAAGGAGAGACTCCTCCTGAGTCCACGATCCCTGAGCCTTCAGGGAGTTGCAGACTGCACCCCAACCTAGAAGGCTGGCATTTGTTGTTACAATAGTCCAATCTGGCCTGCGAAGGTCATACCTTTGGACAGATGGACCCGAGATAGCCACCAGGGAAGAGGATCCCTGGTCTCTTGGTCCAGATTCAGTTGAGGGGCCAAATCTGTGTAATCCCCGCTCCACTGACTGAGCCTGCATAGTTGCAGCGGTCTGAGATGTAAGCGTGCAAACGGCACTATGTCCATTGCCGCTACCATTAAGCCGATTACTTCCATACACTGAGCCACCAAAGGGCGCGGAATGGAATGAAGAACCCGACAGGAATTTAGAAGCTTTGATAACCTGGACTCCGTCAAGGTAAATTTTCATTTCTACAGAATCTATCAGAGTCCCTAGAAAGGAAACTCTTGTGAGTGGGGATAGAGAACACTTTTCCTCGTTCACTTTCCACCCATGCGACCTCAGAAATGCCAGTACTACGTCCGTATGAGACTTGGCAATTTGGAAGTTTGACGCCTGTATCAGGATGTCATCTAAATAAGGGGCTACTGCTATGCCCTGCGGCCTTAGGACCGCCAAAAGCGACCCTAGAACCTTTGTAAAGATTCTTGGGGCTGTAGCTAATCCAAAGGGAAGAGCTACAACTGGTAATGCCTGTCTTGAAAGGCAAACCTGAGAAACCGATGATGATCTTTCTGTATCGGAATGTGAAGATAAGCATCCTTTAGATCCACTGTAGTCATATATTGACCCTCCTGGATCAGTGGTGTTCTCCTATTTAGGTCAGTTTAGTGCTGTTTTTCACTTTTAGACAATTAGTTTAACCTGGCTACTCAGGTATAAATTAAATAGGCGCAACCTTGCTTTTTGTATTTTTCCACTGTATCTATTTAATTATCAATTTTTTAAGGTTTTATTGATATAGCTGGGTTGTTTAGTGAAATTACAGTTCATTATTAGTATTAATATCTTACATCTGCCTTCCAAACCTGGTACGAATAGTTTCCATCTTGAACAATGGAACTTTGAGGAATTTGTTTAAGATCTTTAGATCCAAAATCGGTCTGAAGGTTCCCTCTTTTTTGGGAACCACAAACAGATTTGAGTAAAAACCCTGTTCCTGTTCCTCCTTTGGAACTGGATGGATCACTCCCATAACTAGGAGGTCTCGTACACAGTGTAAGAATGCCTCACTCTTTATCTGGTTTGCAGATAATTGTGAAAGGTGAAATCTCCCTTTTGGGGGGGAAGCTTTGAAGTCCAGAAAATATCCCTGGGATATAATTTCCAACGCCCAGGGATCCTGAACATCTCTTGCCCACGCCTGGGCGAAGAGTGAAAGTCTGCCCCCTACTAGATCCGTTACCGGATAGGGGGTCGTTCCTTCATGCTGTCTTAGAGGCAGCAGCAGGCTTTTTGACCTGCTTACCTTTTTTCCAGGTCTGGTTTGGTCTCCAGACCGTCTTGGATTGAGCAAAAGTTCCCTCTTGTTTATTATTAGAGGAAGTTGATGCCGCACCTGCCTTGAAGTTTCGAAAGGCACGAAAATTAGACTGTTTGGCCCTAGATTTGGACCTGTCTTGAGGAAGGGCACAACCTTTTCCTCCAGTGATATCAGCAATAATCTCCTTCAAACCAGGCCCGAATAGGGTCTGCCCCTTGAAGGGAATGTTAAGTAGCTTAGATTTTAAAGTCACGTCAGCTGACCATGATTTAAGCCATAGCGCTCTGCACGCCTGTATAGCAAAACCAGAATTCTTAGCCGTTAGTTTATTCAAATGAACAATGACATCAGAAATAAAATAATTGGCTAGCTTAAGTGCTCTAAGTTTGCCAAGTATGTCATCCAATGGAGTCTCTACCTGTAAAGCCTCTTCCAGAGACTCAAACCAGTACGCCGCAGCAGCAGTGACAGGGGCAATGCATGCAATGGGCTGTAGGATAAAACCTTGTTGAATAAATATTTTCTTAAGGTAACCTTCTAATTTGTTATCCATTGGCTCTAAAAAAGCACAACTGTCCTCGACAGGGATAGTAGTACGCTTTGCTAGAGTAGAAACTGCTCCCTCCACCTTAGGGACTGTCTGCCATAATCCTGTGTGGTGGCGTCTATTGGAAAACATTTTTCTAAAAATAGGAGGGGAAGAGAACGGCACACCTGGTCTATCCCATTCCTTATTAATAATTTCTGTAAACCTTTTAGGTATTGGAAAAACATCAGTACACACCGGCACTGCAAAGCATTTATCCAGTCTACAAAATTTCTCTGGCACTGCAATGGTATCACAGTCATTCAGAGCAGCTAAAACCTCCCTAAGTAACACGCGGAGGTGTTCAAGCTTAAATTTAAATGTAGAAATATTAGAATCAGGTATCTTTCCTGAGTCATTAACATCACCCACCGACTGAAGCTCTCCTTCCTCAGCTTCTGCATATTGTGAGGCAGTATCAGACATGGTTTTTAAAGCGTCAGTATGCTCTGCATTTTGTCTCACCCCAGAGCTATCTTGCTAACTTCTAAGTTCAGGTAGTCTGGCTAATACCGCTGACAGTGTATTATCCATGACTGCCGCCATGTCTTGTAAAGTAAACGCTATGGGCGCCCTAGATGTACTTGGCGCCATTTGAGCGGGAGTCCCTTGGGCGGGAGTCAAAGGGTCTGACACGTGGGGAGAGTTAGTCGGCATAACTTTCCCCTCGTCAGATTCCTCTGGTGATAATTTTTTTAAAAACAGAATATGATCTTTATTGCATAAAATGAAATCAGTACATTTGGTACACATTCTAAGAGGGGGTTCCACCATGGCTTTTAAACATAATGAACAAGGAGTTTCTTCTATGTCAGACATGTTTATACAGACTAGCAATGAGACTAGCAAGCTTGGAAAACACTTTAAATCAAGTTAACAAGCAAATATAAAAAACGGTACTGTGCCTTTAAGAGAAACAAATTTTGTCAGAATTTGAAAAACAGTAAAAAAATGCAGTAAATCAAACGAAATTTTTACAGTGTATGTAATAGACTAGCAGAGCATTGCATCCACTTGCAAATGGATGATTAACCCCTTAGTTCAAAAAACGGATCAAAAAAACGAAATAGACTTTTTTTTTTTTTTTTTTTTTTTTTTTTTAACAGTCACAACCAACTGCCACAGCAAGCTGTGGTCCTACCTTCCCCAATAAACGACTTTGGAAAGCCTTTGAGCCCTTTAGAGATGTCCTATAGCATACAGGGGACTCCTGAGGGAAGCTGGATGTCACAGTTTGTAATTTTAACTGCACCAACTGTAACTTTTATACTATAACAGTGGAAAGCCTCAGTAAAACTGTTCCTTGTCAAAATTTAAGCCAGCCATGTGGAAAAAACTAGGCCCCAATAAAGTTTTATCACCAATGCATATATAAAAACGATTAAACATGCCAGCAAACGTTTATATTGCAATATCATAAGGGTATTACCCCTGGGAGTAAGCATGATACCAGTCGTTATTAAATCACTGTATTCAGGCTTAACTTACATTAATCCGGTATCAGCAGCATTTTCTAGTGTTTTCCATCTCTAGAAAAAATTATAACTGCACATACCTGATAGCAGAATAAACTGCACGCCATTCTCTCGCTGAAGTTACCTCATCTGTGTAATCCCCTCAGACATATGTGAGAATAGCAATGGATCTTAGTTACAACCTGCTAAGATCATAGAAACCTCAGGCAGATTCTTCTTCTATTTACTGCCTGAGATAAAATAGCACAACTCCGGTACTATTTAAAAATAACAAACTTTTGATTGAAGAAAATAAACTAACTATATTTAACCACTCTCTCCTACAACATCCTAGCTTGTTGAGAGTTGCAAGAGAATGACTGGCTATGACAGTTAGGGGAGGAGCTATATTACAGCTCTGCTGTGGGTGTCCTCTTGCAACTTCCTGTTGGGAATGAGAATATACCACAAGTAATGGATGATCCGTGGACTGGATACACCTTACAAGAGAAATATATATTTCTTTATATATTTGATAATGTTAATGTAAAATATATATTGATACTTATATATCTATGGGAATAGCTGTATATACTGTAGATATATATATTTTTAAAATAAAAATAAAATTTTCCTGTGTGTGAAGAACATAGGAATGTGAAATATTTAAATAGTTTTTAGACACAGACACACACACACATACACACACAGATTTATATATATATATAAAGAAATTGATTAAGGACGCATGGACATTGGAACTTAGATCACAATGGTATAAGGTGGTACTTTAGCCCCTTTATACTGTTATTGTAAATCTGGTAATAATTACTACAATCTATAAGTAGTACATGGCTGTTGAGGCCAAATTATCTTTGAGACTGTTGTTAATAAGGATATCTTAATATGATGTTCCTACAGTACATATGAAATACATAGTGCTCATAAAAAATAATAACAGCAGGGTTAATACAACTTAATTTTTAACATCTAACAAATGGTGTCTACGTCCCTTTTAGATAGACAAACCAAAGATGTTAATCTGTAGAATCTTATATTGATTATGGATCTGGTGTGCACCTGTGCACATAAAGGCCTCTATTTATCAAGGTCTGTCGGACCTGATCCGACAGTGCGGATCAGGTCCGACAGACCTCGCTGAATACGGCGAGCAATACGCTCTCCGTATTCAGCATTGCACCAGCAGCTCACAAGAGCTGCTGGTGCAACGCCGCCCCCTGCAGACTCGCGGCCAATGGGCCGCCAGCAGGGGGGTGTCAATCAACCTGATCGTACTCGATCGGGTTGATTTCCGGCGATGTCTGTCCGCCTGCTCAGAGCGAACAGAAACACGGGGCATCAAGCTCCATTCGGAGCTTGATAAATATGCCCCAGAGTGTCCTTAACCTTTTAACGCCGTTATGCCGTTCTATTCCGTCATATTTACACTGGGCTTTAAAGCCGTTATGACGGAATAGAACGTCATATCAAACGGCTGTCCTGAAGCCTTCTGCGCTTCAAGGACTTGATCGCGGTCTGGAGGGCGTTCCTAGGATTGTAGGGACGCCCCCCAGATGCGATCCAATAATTGAAATCTCGCGATCGTATGCACGATCGCGTAGTTTCAATTTGTCTACATCGGAACAGGTGTTCCGATGTAGACACTTTTACACTGTCACGAAAGGGTTAATATACACGTATGTTTCAAAATAGCAGCAATGTCAATAGTGGAATATATATATTTCCTTTTCCTTGATAACAAGTGGTAATTTCAGACAAGATCCCGTAAAGTAAATAATATAAAAAAGTGCCCACTTACTAGCAATAACCTCAATCATATGAGGTAAGTATGGATCACTGGTAAATATCCTGGATTCATCGTAGCTTCACTTTCTCTCTGTGTGTCCTCGGTGTCCCCAGAGGCAGAGTGTATATGGAGGGGGAAAGAAAGGCAACACAATAGTGCAACACCGTTTTGATAAAAATACAATTTTTATTAAAAATAAAATCTGCTTACATTATTCAACCTCAATTAGCATCAATTAGCATTTGTTTTAAAAGATCTTTGCACATTCGTTTCTCAAATAACTTGTCCTTTCTAAAGAAAGTTTGCAACAGTCCACACAGCAATGCAAAGTACTAGAGTGTAGTTCCCAACGCGTTTCAAAGGTTTAAATGTTACCTTCTTCTTCAGAGGATCGATATATATATATATATAGATAGATAGATAGATAGATAGATAGATAGATATCCCTTTGCAGTCAAATAATACTTTCATAAAAATATGAATATTTATATGAATATTTTTATCAGGTAGTGTTTTAATGACTGTAACATTATAGTTTAATGTTTTTATGTTATGTTTGGCGCTACTTTTATTTTAACCCTAACCCTTTATGCAAGGTATTTAGTCTCACTAACCTGAAACGCCTATTTCTAGTCATGGGTGCCGTCATGTTGGAATCTAACTTTTACTACATTCCAGTACAGACGCGTTTGCAGCAATTCAGACACCTGCAGTGAAACCTAGGTTCCAAAATGGCGGCAACCATAGTTAGAGGAAGGTGCATGATTTATTTAGTGTTTAATGTCTCTTTAAGTGTAAAAAAGGTTTTATACCTATAGTGCTTGTTGGCTGCACTCATCTCACAACCAGCGCGTCCTTGGCAATGCTGCCTTGTTGCTTAGCTGTCCTCAGGATTAATAGCGCTCAACAGCTGTAGCGCATCCTTGGCAACACTGCTCTGCTGCCCTTTCTCCGGCTCAACTTGTCGGGTAAACTGGCCTGATTGACTCTTGCGCTATTAGCTTTAAATAGCGTACCTGGGATTCAGTTCCTAGCCGTATATTGGTTACTTGTGTTCCACCTCAGTTTGCTCATAATAAGTGCTGTGCATACACTTGCATTTGTAAGCACTGTTCACGATTTGGTACCTATTGCTGCTCCTCTGATTACTCACCCCTGCCTAATCCCGATTTACTTTTCTGTCTTATGAATTGATACGAATTGATACCTATCCTGTCCGCCTGGATCTCTGGCCTTTGCCTGCTTGACAATTCTGTCGGTCCTGTGACTACTAGCCTTTGATGTGAGTTTACAATACCCTTTATCTCCGCTATACATCTTGAAAGTCTCGTCCTGCGTACTATCCAGCATGTTGGAACAGCTTTACTTAGCTAAATATACAGAAAATTACTACAACCCTAAATATACCTATCATTTGCCAGTCCTGTTTTTCTGATCATAATCCAAATTGTTGAAATTCTACGACACCTTTATGTGGCCAATTTTCAATGATCAAATTCAATGGCTTAAAAGGACTTGATAAACCCCAGACAACACGTTTCAACATATTAACGCGTAGTCCAACGTTTTCAAATGGAAAGTTGCTTTTTACGCACTGACACAACATATTGCTATATTGGATGATGCTAGTAAGCAAAATGTAATAATAAGTCTATAAACACAACTCAAATTAGCCAAATCGATAACCCAACAAACACACAAGCCTACTATACAGATAATGCCCCTGTTTAAATCCCTTAGAAAGACAAACACAAGCATGTCCTTCATACTGTGGAATTTGCTTTTTAGATTATATTAACTGAACATCAATGACTAAGATAATGATTTTATGTTTTTGGGGGATGTAAAGATTATAAGCTTGAGGGTAATTAAAGAGACATAAAACAGTGTGAACTAACATACGTTTCTAAATATATAATGCAACCAAAGCTTACTTGCAAAACAGTTTCTGTTTTAACCCCCATTATTCCCTTTAATTCAGTCATAGTTGTGTTTGCAGCAAGCTACTCTCCCTGGGCATTTCCACATATGGAAGGCCATAGCTTCTGCAGAATGCACTTGTGCACAAGTCACATGACACCTGACTAAAACAGTGCACAGTATAATGCTGAAGCTTTCACAAAGTATGTGACATTATCCCCAGACATACCTCTGTCCAAACAGTATCTCTCTGAGGGGAAACTGGGCATCAAATAGGTCTGAGAACCCTTCTCACAAACACCTGGAGCACCTCTCTTGATCACCTTCCTCCTGTTAAGGCAAAGACAAGACTAGTTTCCCATAAGGTGGGAGGAGTTTTAAGGGCTCTGGTAGTTTTGGGATCTTCGCCTCCTCCTAGTGGTCAGGAGTATAATTCTCAGGGGTAATGGATCATGGACTCTCGCCGCCTTTATGAAAGAAAATAAGTGCAACATTTTAATCAACCCCATAATTATCTAGGGACAGCAATGCAAAACATATCAGAAATAACAAATTAGAACACTTTATATTTATAATACACTGTCCCTTTAATTGCTATCACATTAGAAGTAAGATCACTCTTATATTACATGATTTCACCTCTAACATTTGGAGCAGCGCCTCTTATTTAAACCCTGTTCTCTCTTTTTTTTTTTTTAAATGGTCCTGTGTTATTGAGAAGTCAGGAAGCAAATGGGTTAAGTGATTGTGCTAGGGTAGGAGGGCGTTAAAACATGTTGTCCAGCACTGCGCTAGTCATGGAGGAGTCCGATTCACTGGCATTATTTGCATCCCAGGCATGTAAGAGCCAGGGGCTTCTGTCATACTCAGGAACATTTAATTTCTGTTGAAAATGTCAGGACTTTCTCCCCTCCCCCTTATGTGATCCATTCCGGGAAGAGACACAGCAGTGAATAAGTGGCTGAGATGAGGGGCAGAGATATCTGTTCGCGTTATAGGGGAGCGGCACTGTAGATTGGGGAGGGCTATGGTTTTAACCCTCAGATAAAGGAAGGAAATAGCTATCAGTAGCCCAGCCAGAGAAATGAGAGGTACTAATATTCATGGTAAAAGTGACCCAATAGAGCTTGGACTGTGACATGTGAGCTGTAAAATTTTAACTTATGTCTTATGTATGTGTTCTTAATAAGGAAGGGTCAAGTAGGTACTTATCTTGGACAAGAAAGAAGGGTGCTATTTGACAGAGCGAAAGGTGGTTGCTTTGTGAGGGAAAGGCACGTGAGTGTGTACTGGGGCAAGGCAGGAGGGTACCCTGAGGAAGAGAATCAGGTGTGTGATTACAGGGATAGGTATAGATGGGTGTCACATGCATCAGAACAAGAGGGTGCCCTCTAGGGGAAGGTATGGTGCGTGGTTACTGGTGTAATTACAGGTAGGTGTTTTGTGGGGCAGGACAGGATGGTGCCCTCTGGAAGAGAGAGACGGGTACGTAATTACTGGATAGGTACAAGTCGGTGTTTTGTAGGGTAGAACAGGAGTGTGCCCTCTGGAAGAGAGAGACGGGTACGTGATTACTGGATAGGTACAAGTGGGTGTTTTGTGGGGCAGGACAGGATGGTGCCCTCTGGAAGAGAGAGATGGGTACGTGATTACTGGATAGGTACAAGTGGGTGTTTTGTGGGGCAGGACAGGATGGTGCCCTCTGGAAGAGAGAGATGGGTACGTGATTACTGGATAGGTACAAGTGGGTGTTTTGGGGGGCAGGACAGGATGGTGCCCTCTGGAAGAGAGAGGCAGGTGTGTGATTATTGGATAGGTACAAGTGGGTGTTTTGTAGGGTAGAACAGGAGTGTGCCCTCTGGAAGAGAGAGGCAGGTACGTGATTACTGGATAGGTACAAGTGGGTATTTTGTGGGGCAGGACAGGATGGTGCCCTCTGTAAGAGAGAGACGGGTACGTAATTACTGGATAGGTACAAGTGGGTGTTTTGTAGGGTAGAACAGGAGTGTGCCCTCTGGAAGAGAGAGGCAGGTGTGTGATTACTGGATAGGTACAAGTGGGTATTTTGTGGGGCAGGACAGGATGGTGCCCTCTGTAAGAGAGAGGCAGGTGTGTGATTACTTGGTAGGTACAAGTGGGTGTTTTGTGGGGCAGGATAGGATGGTGCCGTCTGGAAGAGAGAGACGGGTGTGTGATTATTGGATAGGTACAAGTGGGTGTTTTGTGGGGTAGAACAGGAGTGTGCCCTCTGGAAGGGAGTCAGGTGTAATATTATAAGTATAGGTATAGGTGAGTTTTATCTGGGGGGGTGCCACTGGCAGTGCTATGGGGGTGCTGAAGGGTACAATGCACCTCGAAATGCACATGTAGCACTCCAGATGAGCTGCAAAAGGCTCACTATATCTTGTGCTGTCTTTCAACTTTTTTTACTACCTTTGTTAGCCCCCCAAATATTAAGCTCTAGAACTGCCCCTGGATGGTGCCCTTTGAAAAGAGGCAGGTGTGTTATCTGGGTGTTATCTCGGACAGGAGGGTGCCCTCAGGGGCGGAGACCAGTGTGTGATTATAAGGAGGGATACAGCTGGGTGTTATCTCGGGCAGGGGGGGGACACCAGTGTGTGATTATAAGCAGGGATACAGCTGGGTGTTATCTCGAGCAGGAGGGGGGAGGGGGGGACCAGTGTGTGATTATAAGGATAGATACAGCTGGGTGTTATCTCGAGCAGGGGGGGGTACCAGTGTGTGATTATAAGGAGGGATACAGCTGGGTGTTATCTCTAGCAGGGGGGGGGGGGGGGGGGGGACCAGTGTGTGATTATAAGGAGGGATACAGCTGGGTGTTATCTGAGGTAGGGCAGGAGGGTGCCTTCTGGGGTTGAGACTGGTGTGTGATTACAGGGATAGTGTGTTCTCTGGTGGAAAAACTAATGTGTGGATTCTGGGCTAAGTATGGGTGGGTGTTATCAAGACCAGTGTGTGATTTCTAGGATAGGTATCGGGTGCAATGTAGGGCAGGCGGGTGCCCTCTATTAGACTAGTGTGTGATTACAGGGATGGACACAGGTGGGTAATAATAATTCTGAAGTAGACTGTCCCTTTAAGAAATCATCAATATTAAATGAATTAGCTGACGTTATACTTTTGCTCTGGTTGGTTACTTTTTCACTTCTGTTGCATACAGTATGTTTAAAGGAACGTGAAACCCAAATTGTTTTCCTTTCATGAATTAGATAGAGCATAGATTTTTAAACAACTTCCCAATTAACTTTTATCTATAATCATTTTGCCTCATTCTCTTAGTATCCTTTGTTGAAGGAGCAGCAGTGCACTACTGGGAGCTAGCTGAAGACATCAATAAGCTAACGACAAGAGGCATTTCAGTGCAGCCAATCAGCAGCTAGCTCCCAGCTGCTGAGCAGAGCATACCTACGTATTCTTTTCAGCAAAGGATATCAATGAAACTAAGTGAATTAGATAATAGAAGTAAATTGGAAAGTTGTTTATCTCACTGGTTTTCAAACCTGTCCTCACACCTCCCTAACAGGCCAGATTTTGAGGATATCTGAACTAGAGCACAGGTGAAATAATCAGCTGATTAGTTAAAGGGACACTGAACCCAAATTTTTTCTTTCGTGATTCAGATAGAGCATGAAATTTTAAGCAACTTTCTAATTGACTCCTATTATCAAATTTTAGATGGCAGTATAGGGGTTAACAGGACTTTCCTATCCCTTTAAACCAAAAAGCACTTTAGCATATGTGTAAGTTTGTCCAGACTGTGGGGGAAATATTTAATGTTGCAAATGAAGAAAAAAATATATATATGGAACCACCATCAAGTCTGACAGCATAGCGTTCGCAACTGACAAGTGTGCTGGATGCATTTTTTATTTCAGTAACATACACAGCTCCTGCTTCACACCTGCAGATAAACCGTTTCAGACAATCTGCTGTCTTGTTAGTTTGTCTGCAAACAACATAAATGTTAAGGAACATTTCAATACGTGATACTCGCATATGCTATCTGTATGTACATCCTACGTATTAGTGATAGCAATTATGTACAGTTTGCCTGATCTCGCCAGCATTCTGATCATACAGGATTGAGAAATGTGCACGCAAGCAGCCCACGCCACGAATAACTAACTGATAATAGAAAGAACGCTTGCAAATGCAGCTATAATGTAGAGATGATTGCACTGGAATTTTAAAGACACTTCAAATTCCACTTTCTAATCCATTTTAATATTTTAAAGGGACACAGATGTATTTAAGCATAAAATGTGGTACATTGCAATGACATCAGTTTGCCAAAGGGCACTCAGTTAATGAGACTAGTCTCTTTGGGCATAACTGTTTGCCTTAGTGCACTCAGATTATAATCATGGGCACAGCTGTTTGCCACCAGGCACTCAGACTATTCTCATTGGCACTTCAGTTTGCCAGGATTTATTCAGATTATACTCATGGGCAGAACAGTTTGCCACAGGGAACTCAGTTTATTCTCATGGGCACAGCCATTTGCCACTGGCCACTCATACTATTTTCATGGGCACAGTGATTTGCCACAGTGAACTCACACTATTCACATTGGCACAACCATATGCCACAGGGCCATCATGCTATTCTCATGGGTATAGTCGTTTGTCACAGAGCACTCATGCTATTCTCATTGGCACAGCCTTTTGCCACAGGGCTCTCATACTATTGTCATATCCACAGCCGTATGCCACAGGGCACTCCTGCTATTCTCATGGGCACAGCCTTTTGCCACAGGGCACTGATGCTATTCTCATAGACACAGCCATTCGCCACAGGGCACTCAGACTATTCTCATGGGCACAGCTATTTGTAACAGGGCACTCACACTATTATCATGGGCACAACCATTTGTAACAGGGCACTCATACTAATGTCATATGTGCAGTTATTTTCTACAGTTTACTCACACTATTTTCATGGGCACAGCCGTTAGATGTGCCCATGAGAATGATCTGAGTGCCATGTGCCAGTTTGCCATGCTTCATTCAAATTATTTTCATGGGCACATCTATTTACCATGTTTTATTTAGAATATCCTCATGGGTATGTCAGGTTACCATAGAATACACAGACTATTCTCAGGGTACACCAGTGTGCTATAGGATACCTAGACCATTTGTAGGCATATCAGTGTTCCATTGGAACTCATGGGTATATCAGCTTTCTACAGGATACTCAAACTATTCCCATGGGAACATCAGGTTCCCTAGATTTATTCAGGCTATTATCTTGTGAACAGGGTGCTCGGACTATTCTTATGGGCACATCCGTTTGCCACAGGGTGCTCAGACTATTCTCATGGGTACATCAGGTTCCCTAGATTTATTCAGGCTATTATCTTGTGAACAGGGTGCTCAGACTATTCTCTTAGGCACAGCCGCTTGCCACAGGGTGCCCAGACTATTCTTATGGGCACATCTGTTTGCCACAAGGTGCTCAGAGTATTCTCCTGGGCATATCAAGTTCCCTAGATTTACTCAGACTTCTCATGGGCACAGCCCCATCTGCCATAGAACACAAAGTATTCTAATGGGTACGTCAGTTTGCCATGCTTTATTTAGAATATTCTCATGGGTACGCCAGTTTGCCATGCTTTATTTAGAATATTCTCATGAGTACGTCAGTTTGCCATGCTTTATTCAAAATATTTTCATGGGTACGTCAGTTTGCCATGCTTTATTTAGAATATTCTCATGGGTACGTCAGTTTGCCATGCTTTATTCAGAATATTCTCATGAGTACGTCAGTTTGCCATGCTTTATTTAGAATATTCTCATGGGTACATCAGTTTGCCATGCTTTATTTAGAATATTCTCATGGGTACGTCAGTTTGCCATGCTTTATTTAGAATATTCTCATGGGTACGTCAGTTTGCCATGCTTTATTTAGAATATTCTCATGGGTACGTCAGTTTGCCATGCTTTATTCAGAATACTCTCATGGGTACGTCAGTTTGCCATGCTTTATTTAGAATATTCTCATGAGTACGTCAGTTTGCCATGCTTTATTTAGAATATTCTCATGGGTACGTCAGTTTGCCATGCTTTATTTAGAATATTCTCATGGGTACGTCAGTTTGCCATGCTTTATTCAGAATATTCTCATGGGTACGCCAGTTTGCCATGCTTTATTCAGAATATTCTGATGAGTACGTCAGTTTGCCATGCTTTATTTAGAATAGTCTCATGAGTACGTCAGTTTGCCATGCATTATTTAGAATATTCTCATGAGTATGTCAGTTTGCCATGCTTTATTTAGAATATTCTCATGGGTACGTCAGTTTGTAAAATGCTTTATTTAGAATATTCTCATGGGTACGTCAGTTTGCCATGCTTTATTTAGAATATTCTCATGGGTACGCCAGTTTGCCATGCTTTATTTAGAATATTCTCATGAGTACGTCAGTTTGCCATGCTTTATTTAGAATATTCTCATGGGTACGTCAGTTTGCCATGCTTTATTTAGAATATTCTCATGGGTACATCAGTTTGCCATGCTTTATTTAAAATATTCTCATGGGTACATCAGTTTGCCATGCTTTATTCAGAATATTCTCATGGGTACGTCAGTTTGCCATGCTTTATTCAGAATATTCTAATGGGTACGTCAGTTTGCCATGCTTTATTTAGAATATTCTCATGGGTACGTCAGTTTGCCATGCTTTATTTAGAATATTCTCATGGGTACGTCAGTTTGCCATGCTTTATTTAGAATATTCTCATGGGTACGTCAGTTTGCCATGCTTTATTTAGAATATTCTCATGGGTACGTCAGTTTGCCATGCTTTATTCAGAATATTCTCATGGGTACGTCAGTTTGCCATGCTTTATTCAGAATATTCTCATGAGTACGTCAGTTTGCCATGCTTTATTTAGAATATTCTCATGGGTACGTCAGTTTGCCATGCTTTATTTAGAATATTCTCATGAGTACGTCAGTTTGCCATGCTTTATTCATAATATTCTCATGGGTACCTCAGTTTTGGTTTAGCACCCTGGGTAGCGCTTGCTGATTGGTGGCTACATTTAGCATCTATACAAGTGCTCATATATGTTCTAAAGCATAGTCCTTGTATACTTATGTGATGAGTTTTACAATGGAAACTTTTTTTTTTTTATTAAAAAGTACCATTCTGAGAGTATAGTTGGATTTCTGCAATTCATTGGTTCTTTAAAATGTCATTATACTCCCTTAGCATAGGAACCCTGCTTATTACACTATTTTGTTTTGTGTCCTTTTAAACAGAGGAATATACCTCTAGATATCCTTTAGTGAAGAGCTTAATGTCTTATACTTATTTCTTTCTTTGCACGTTTATTGCAAGGTTCCCAGCAAGGAACCTGTTCTGCAGGAGCCATGGCAAGCAGGAAGTGGAAGCTGTTTGCCTGCTGCCTGCATTTATTTCTGCACAAGTGAGTTCTTGTACAGCTCTGACTCCTGCTCTCAGCTGACGATCATCCCAAGAGCGAATCAACTGCGCCACCACTGAGGTGCTTCTTAACTTGTAGTAAGCACAAAGTGACGGCTCCAAATTGCCTCTGTTGCTTGATTAATGGAGCCCTTGGTGTTAAAGGGACAGTAAAGTCAAATTTAAACTTACATGATTCAGATAGAAAGTGCATTTTTAAACAAATTTACTTCTATTACCTAATTTGCTTTGTTCTCTTGTATCCTTTGTTAAAAAGAATACGTAGGTAGGCTCAGGAGCGGCAATGCACTACTAGGAGCTAGCTGGTGATTGGTGGCTGCACATATATGCCTTTTGTCTTTGGCTCACCTGATGTGTTCAGCTAGCTCCTAGTAGTGCATTGCTGCTCCTTTAACAAAGGACTGGAAGAGAACGAAGCAAATTTGATAATGGAAGTAAATTGGAAAGATGTTTAAAACTGTGTTTTACACTGAGATTTTGATATAAAATGCTTAATTGTATGTGGTAAAACGTCTTTCCAATATACTAGTGTTATTTATTTTGTTCCCTTTTTCTGTACTTTAAGTCAGAAGATTAAAAGTCTTCCTAATTCTATCAGGCTTCATGGTAGGCTTCATAATGCTAACCCTGCCACATATCTGTCCCTAGCTGGCTTCAGCACAGATTATCAGATACAGAACTGCAAAAAAAAAAGAAAAAAAAGGTAATTTTGCAAACATAATGGCTGTGGCTGGCTGTGTCTACTCCAGCAACAAGTGCAGATAGGTTCCTCAAAATAAAGCAAGTTGTGGGTTCATACCTCCCAACATATGTGAAAAGGTATTAGGGAAAGATGTGGGCTCTCTCCATTCTGTGGGTGGCGGTTTTAGGAGGTAATGGGGTCTTGTGGGTATAGTAGGCGAGATCATGGGCACGTCTTGCTGGTCAGTGGACATGTCTTGGTGGCTTGTGGGCGTGTCTGAGTGGTCAATGGGCGGGGCTAAAGGAAATTCTGCAAATTGGGGACATATGGCTGTCTCACAGGGACAAAGCTCAGAATTAGAGACTGTCCCTCTCAAATAGGGACAGTTGGGACCGTGGGAGGAGTTTGGCTATTGAAAAAAACAGTTGCAGCAAACAAGATGATAATGCATTCCTATATTTTTAAACATACCCATAAACTTTATTTAGCGCAAAACTAACAAAAAAATCTTGTAATTACACGGTGCGTACCGTCCCTTTAACCGAGCCTTCTTATTAGCTGTAGTTTTACATTTGTAATTAATACATTTAAATCACTAGCTTTTCATTGTGTTTGTGCCGTTTCTTATGTTCTTAGCTTTCATTTGCTGGCTAAGTGCTCTCATTACCGGGCTACACAGTACAATGAAATCCACAGATAAACAATATAGCAGTTTGTTTCTAATATTGTGGTGTAATTTACTATCCTGGACCACTGGAGGTTGCATATTGAGAATCGAGGACGTAGTTTTTGTGGTGCGTACGGTGTTATCTGTGAACCATCAGGAAAACCTAACCGCACACACTATTCGCTGTATTAAACCCCATGCATCTATAGTGCTATGCCTCTACGGACTTCACGTTGCTGTGTTACAGCAGAGGAGGGGTTAAGCCAGTGTCTCTAGAGCAGCGCGCTGTGCGGTTGGATAAACCTCCCTCCCTGACAGAATGTCACCGGCCTTGGGTTTGATTCAGTAAATAATGACCCTCAGGCCGCGTCTGCCACAGTGCAACTGGACAGAAGCGTACAAGAAATGGCAGACAATAGTGTGCGTAACCTGAGGACTCAACGCTTCCTACTTAGTGACAGATATATTTATATATTTCTGCTGATATCTATACAAAATACATGCAAAGTATAAGATATATTTTACACACACAAACATATTTATGTCATTACTTATTTGTAATGCATCGCTGGGTATATGAGTGGCGGTGACACAATAATGCTAATTCAGGCTAAAAAAAAAAAAAAGAAACATGGACACATAACAGACAAACATAATATATTTATATATATCTACAGGCATAGAAGCTATTGTACACACAAAAAGAGACCGGTAATGCATGAAACATATTGCAAACCTCATTGGCAGTCAGAGGGTTAACTCTATTCCTCAATTGCAAATACCCTCCCATTCTGATAACATTTGTACACCGTTTGATTGCCAGAGAGGGCTAAGACACTTGTGAGTTGCATCCATAGGGGCCGAATTATCATTGTCTGGCGGACATGATATGCTGTAGCGAATCGTGTCCGCCAGACATCGCTGAATGCTGACAGCATACGCTGTCGGCATTTAACATTGCACAAGCAGTTCTAGTGGACTGCTTGTGCAATGCCGCCCCCTGCAGATTCGCGGCCGCTAGCAGGGGGTGTTAATCAGCCCGATCGTATAGGATTGGGCGGCGGACCAGTTAAGGAGCAGCGGTCTTAATACCACTGCTTCATAACTGCTGTTTCCAGCGAGCTTGAAGGCTCGCGCAAAAACAGGCACATCGGGGGCCGTTAAGCCCTTGATAAATCAGCCCCATAGACTTAACCCTAACCCAACCTTAAAGGGGCAGTCTACTCCAGAATTGTTATTGTTTAAAAATATAGATAATCCCTTTATTACCCATTGCCCAGTTTTGCACAACAAACATTGTTATATTAAAGGGACACTGAACCCAATTTTTTTCTTTTGTGATTCAGATGGAGCATGCAATTTTAAGCAACTTTCTAATTTACTCCTATTATCAATTTTCCTTCGTTCTCTTGCTATCTTTATTTGAAAAAGAAGGCATCAAAGCTTTTTTTCTTGGTTCAGATCTCTGGACAGCACTTTTTATTGGTGGATGAATTTATCCACTAATCAGCAAGGACAACCCAGGTTGTTCACCAAACATGGGTCGGCATCTAAACTTACATTCTTGCTTTTCAAATAAAGATACCAAGAGAATGAAGACAATTTGATAATAGGAGTAAATTAAAAAGTTGCTTAAAATGTCATGCTCTATCTGAATCACGAAAGAAAAAATTTGGGTTCAGTGTCCCTTTAATATGCTTTTTACCTCTGTGATTACCTGTATCTACGCCTCTGCAGACTGCCACTTATATCTCAATGCTTTCGACAGACTTGCATTTTAACCAATTAGTGCCCTCTCAAAAGTAACTCCATGTATGTGAGCACAATGTTAACTATATGGCACACATGAACTAAAGCCATCTAGCTGTGAAAAACTGTCAAATGCATTGAGATAAGAGGCGTCCTTCAAGGACTTCGAAATTAGCATATGAGTCTACCTAAGTTTAGCTTTCAACTAAGAATACGAAAAGAACATAGCAAATGTTATGATAAAAGTAAATTATAAAGCTGTTTAAAATGACATGCCCTATCTGAATCATAAGAGTTTAATTTTGACTAGACTGTCCCTTTAACTTTTTTCTTAACCCTATAAGCTGTTTTGAACTGTGCTTTGCTTTAAACAGACAGTGTAGGAGTTTAAAAAAAATAAAGCTTTACACTTGAAAATATCAAGAAAAGGCGCAAGTGATAGGCTTGTGAAACGCTATGACTTGTACTATTATGTTGGTCGTAATCACTTTTCGCCCATTAGCCCAGAGACGCCGTAAAAGTGCCCTGGTTAGAGTCTGGTATTTGGATGTTATTCCATTCCACGTTATCCACAGGAGAATCCTTGATTAGAAAAATAAAATATCAGAAAATGTCAAAAAAATAAAAAAATATACAATAATAAAATGAACAAAGAGAAAGCAGACAATAGAGCGTCCCAGGGAGGAGGAATTGTGCTAAATGTTAAAATCCTTATAAATATTCAACAGGGCAACGAATGAAAAGATTCAATTATTCATGGGCAGATCCCGCCAGGACAGAAGCCGAGTGTGTTCTACAGCTAGGCTGAGTTTGCATTGGTTTGGCTGGCTCAGGTTTTGGCAAACTTAAGAGGATATTGGGGTAGAGGGATGAGCGGGGGGGGGGGGGGAGAGAATTAATGCAAGGAGGGAGCAAGAAAACAAGGGAACAGAATGGGGAGACAAAGACGATAGAGCAATTTAAAGGGGAGGGGAAAGAGAGAGAAAAAAGGGAGAGAGGACAAACGTACAGTGAAAACGGAGATAAGGGAATCATTTTGGATGCTGGATATGGAATAAAAGGAGATAAACCGGATATACAATATACTGACTAAACACATATATAGCTGAGGATGCTGGGTACAGCTCTTGCAATTTTAAAACACTTTAATTGCTACTATTATCACAATTACTTCATTCTCTAGGTATCATTTATTGAAAGGCATATATAGGTAGGCTTCGGAGCAGCAATGCACTACTGGGAGCTAGCTGCTGATTGGTGGCTACACAAAATGCCTCTTGTCATTGGCTCACCAGATGTGCTCAGATAGCTCCTAGTAGTGCATTGCTATATGCAAGCAACGGTGCAATAATATTCTTTAACACACTAAAGCATATAAGCATTTTCCTTTAACCCTTTTATGTCCCTTTAAACTCCTATGGTTTCATATATATATATATATATATATATATATATATATATATATATATATATATATATATATATATATATATATATATATGGAGAGAGAGAGAGAAATATAGATAGAAGAGAGAGAGAGAGAAGAGAGAGATATATAGATAGATAGATAGATAGATAGATAGTATGATAGATAGATGGAAGAGAGAGAGATATAGATAGATAGAAAGAAAGAGAGAGCGAGAGAGATATAGAGAGAGATATAGAAAGAGAGAGAGAGAGATAGAAGAGAGATATAGATAGATAGAAGAGAGAGATATAGATAGATAGATAGATAGATAGATAGATAGAAGAGAGAGAGAGGTAGATAGATAGATAGATAGATAGATAGATAGATAGATAGATAGATAGAAAGAGAGAAGAGAGAGAGATAGAAGAGAGAGAAAGAGATAGATAGAAGAGAAAGAGATATAGATAGATAGATATATAGATAGATAGAAGAGAGAGAAATATAGATAGAAAGAAAGAGAGAGAGATAGATAGAAAGAAAGAGAAATAGATAGAAAGAGAGAGATATAGATAGAAAGGGAGAAAGATATAGATAGAAAGGGAGAGAGATATAGATAGAAAGAGAGATAGAGATATAGATAGATAGAAAGAGAGAGATATAGATAGATAGATAGATAGATAGATAGAAAGATAGATAGAAAGAGATAGAGATATAGATAGAAAGAGAGAGAGAGAGATATATAGAAAGAGAGAAAGAGATATAGATATAGATAGGAGAGAGAGAGATAGGAGAGAGAGAGATAGGAGAGAGAGATATAGAGATAGGAGAGAGAGAGATATAGAGATAGGAGAGAGAGAGATATAGAGATAGGAGAGAGAGAGAGATATAGAGATGGGAGAGAGAGAGAGAGATATAGAGATAGGAGAGAGAGAGAGATATAGAGATAGGAGAGAGAGAGATATAGAGATAGGAGAGAGAGAGAGATATAGAGATAGGAGAGAGAGAGAGATAGAGATAAGAGAGAGAGAGATAGAGAGATAGAGAGAGAAAGAGATATAGGAGATAGAGAGAGATATAGAAGAGAGAGAGAGAGATATATAGAAGAGAGAGAGAGAGATATAGAAGAGAGAGAGAGTGAGATAGAAGAGAGAGAGAGTGAGATAGAAGAGAGAGAGAGAGAGAGAGATAGAAGAGAGAGAGAGATATAGAAGAGAGAGAGAGAGAGATAGAAGAGAGAGAGAGAGATAGAAGAGAGAGAGAGAGATAGAAGAGAGAGAGAGAGATAGAAGAGAGAGAGAGATATAAGAGATAGAGATAGAGAGATAGAAAAGAGAGAGAGAGAGAGATATGTAGGAGAGAGAGAGATAGAAGAGAGAGAGAGATAGAAGAGAGAGAGAGAGATATAGAAGAGAGAGAGAGAGATATAGAAGAGAGAGAGAGAGAGATAGAAGAGAGAGAGAGAGATATAGAAGAGAGAGAGAGAGATATAGGAGAGAGAGAGAGAGATAGAAGAGAGAGAGAGAGATAGAAGAGAGAGAGAGAGATAGGAGAGAGAGAGAGAGATAGGAGAGAGAGAGAGAGATAGGAGAGAGAGAGAGAGATAGGAGAGAGAGAGAGAGATAGGAGAGAGAGAGAGATAGAGAGATAGAAGAGAGAGAGAGAGATAGGAGAGAGAGAGAGATAGGAGAGAGAGAGAGAGATAGAAGAGAGAGAGAGATAGAAGAGAGAGAGAGAGATATGTAGGAGAGAGAGAGATAGAAGAGAGAGAGAGATAGAAGAGAGAGAGAGAGATATAGAAGAGAGAGAGAGAGAGATAGAAGAGAGAGAGAGAGATATAGAAGAGAGAGAGAGAGAGATAGGAGAGAGAGAGAGAGAGAGAGAGAGATAGAAGAGAGAGAGAGAGATAGGAGAGAGAGAGAGATAGGAGAGAGAGATAGGAGAGAGAGAGAGAGAGAGAGAGAGAAGAGAGAGAGAGATAGAGAGAGATGTAATTGACAATGTATAAAAATGATCTTGCAGACAGTACAGTTGTAGAAAAGGTCAGTATGGGGAATGGCAATAAGTGCTGTACATGCTGCCTGACATTAATATTTAAATATGCCACCTTCTTCAAGCATGTTAAGGTTTGCCATCCCTGTCCTGGGGGCTTTGAAATGACAAATGCACCCTTGGTCTGTTTGCAATATTAATAACTCCAGGACAGACCCCAGGCAATAAGTACATTTTATAGTTAGCTACAGGAAAGGTCAGAGACAGCCAATGGGGAGGGAGAGAGAGCAGTAAACAGCAGGGGTGTGCACGTATCACAACAGATTGCTACACTCCTTGCATGAGTTGTGCCTGAAAAAAACCCGTAAACGCACAGCATCAGGGTTGCACATTGTAAGGCAGCTACTTACTGGTTTATAAGAACAGTGTGAGAAATTGTTGCTGGGTCATTGATACATATTCAGTCTCATTATAGTAACCTGAGGCTGTTTGTATCCATTTGTTGGATGTCACTTAGGGCAGCAGATTGTGCCCGCGTGTTACACCCACTTGTGCAGGGGGTAATAAGGGCCGGGGGCGTAGTGTAAGCTAGGTCTGCCGTTCTCTAGGATCTCTTTCTGCCATACGATTAACAAATTGGAAATCATTAATATTTCTAAGCAGGAGGTGATAAATCGGAGCTCTGCCATGATGGAGTCCGACACAGACCCATAAATCACTCAGATTACTGGCGGATTTCTTAAAATGCAACGTCAAAATGTCACTGATACTAATGGCTTTAAAAGACGTGGATTACTTATCTACATTTCATCCTGGTGTGACATGGGGCAGGGAGGGCAGCCGTACTGATTGGCACTGTGTATGTATAGCTAATATACAGTGTGTGTGGCACTGTGTATATACAGCTAATATACAGTGTGTGTGGCACTGTGTATGTACAGATAATATACAGTGTGTGTGTGGCACTGTGTATGTACAGCTAAATATACAGTGTGTGTGGCACTGTGTATATACAGCTAATATACAGTGTGTGTGGTACTGTGTATATACAGCTAATATACAGTGTGTGTGGCACTGTGTATATACAGCTAATATACAGTGTGTGTGGCACTGTGTATGTACAGCTAAATATACAGTGTGTGTGTGTGGTACTGTGTATGTACAGCTAATATACAGTGTGTGTGTGGTACTGTGTATATACAGCTAATATACAGTGTGTGTGTGGTACTGTGTATATACAGCTAAATGTACAGTGTGTGTGGTACTCTGTATATACAGCTAAATGTACAGTGTGTGTGTGGCACTGTGTATGTACAGCTAAATATACAGTGTGTGGCACGGTGTATGTACAGCTAATATACAGTGTGTGTGTGGTACTGTGTATATACAGCTAAATGTACAGTGTGTGTGTGGCACTGTGTATGTACAGCTAATATACAGTGTGTGTGTGGTACTGTGTATATACAGCTAAATGTACAGTGTGTGTGTGGCACTGTGTATGTACAGCTAAATGTACAGTGTGTGTGGTACTGTGTATGTACAGCTAATATACAGTGTGTGTGTGGTACTGTGTATGTACAGCTAAATGTACAGTGTGTGTGTGGTACTGTGTATGTACAGCTAAATGTACAGTGTGTGTGTGGTACTGTGTATGTACAGCTAAATATACAGTGTGTGGCACTGTGTATGTACAGCTAATATACAGTGTGCGTGTGGTACTGTGTATATACAGCTAAATGTACAGTGTGTGTGTGGTACTGTGTATGTACAGCTAAATGTACAGTGTGTGTGTGGTACTGTGTATGTACAGCTAAATATACAGTGTGTGGCACTGTGTATGTACAGCTAATATACAGTGTGCGTGTGGTACTGTGTATATACAGCTAAATGTACAGTGTGTGTGTGGCACTGTGTATGTACAGCTAATATACAGTGTGTGTGTGTGGCACTGTGTATGTATAGCTAAATGTACAGTGTGTGTGTGGCACTGTGTATATACAGCTAATATACAGTGTGTGTGGTACTGTGTATGTACAGCTAAATATACAGTGTGTGTGTGGCATTGTGTATATATAGCTAAATGTACAGTGTGTGTGGCACTGTGTATATACAGCTAATATACAGTGTGTGTGTGTGGTACTGTGTATGTACAGCTAAATGTACAGTGTGTGTGGTACTGTGTATGTACAGTTAATATACAGTGTGTGTGTGGCACTGTGTATGTACAGCTAAATGTACAGTGTGTGTGTGGCACTGTGTATGTACAGCTAAATGTACAGTGTGTGTGTGGTACTGTGTATGTACAGCTAAATGTACAGTGTGTGTGTGGTACTGTGTATGTACAGCTAAATGTAAAGTGTGTATGGTACTGTGTATATACAGCTAATATACAGTGTGTGTGGCACTGTGTATATACAGCTAATATACAGTGTGTGTGTGTGTGGCACTGTGTATGTACAGCTAAATGTACAGTGTGTGTGGCACTGTGTATGTACAGCTAAATGTACAGTGTGTGTGTGGCACTGTGTATATACAGTTAATATACAGTGTGTGTGTGGCACTGTGTATGTACAGCTAAATGTACAGTGTGTGTGGCACTGTGTATGTACAGCTAAATGTACAGTGTGTGTGTGGCACTGTGTATATACAGCTAATATACAGTGTGTGTGGCACTGTGTATATACAGCTAATATACAGTGTGTGTGGCACTGTGTATATACAGCTAATATACAGTGTGTGTGGCACTGTGTATATACAGCTAATATACAGTGTGTGTGGCACTGTGTATATACAGCTAATATACAGTGTGTGTGGCACTGTGTATATACAGCTAATATACAGTGTGTGTGTGTGTGTGTGTGGCACTGTGTATATACAGCTAAATGTACAGTGTGTGTGGTACTGTGTATGTACAGCTAAATGTACAGTGTGTGTGGCACTGTGTATGTACAGCTAAATGTACAGTGTGTGTGGCACTGTGTATGTACAGCTAAATGTAGTGTGTGTGTGTGTGGCACTGTGTATATACAGCTAAATGTACAGTGTGTGTGGCACTGTGTATGTACAGCTAAATGTACAGTGTGTATGGTACTGTGTGTGTACAGCTAAATGTACAGTGTGTGTGTGGCACTGTGTATGTACAGCTAAATGTACAGTGTGTGTGGTACTGTGTATATACAGCTAAATGTACAGTGTGTGTGTGGCACTGTGTATGTACAGCTAAATGTACAGTTTGTGTGGTACTGTGTATATACAGCTAAATGTACAGTGTGTGTGGCACTGTGTATGTACAGCTAAATGTACAGTGTGTATGGTACTGTGTGTGTACAGCTAAATGTACAGTGTGTGTGTGGCACTGTGTATGTACAGCTAAATGTACAGTGTGTGTGGTACTGTGTATATACAGCTAAATGTACAGTGTGTGTGTGGCACTGTGTATGTACAGCTAAATGTACAGTGTGTATGGTACTGTGTGTGTACAGCTAAATGTACAGTGTGTGTGTGGCACTGTGTATGTACAGCTAAATGTACAGTGTGTGTGTGTGTGTGGTACTGTGTATGTACAGCTAAATGTACAGTGTGTGTGGCACTGTGTATGTACAGCTAAATGTACAGTGTGTGTGTGTGGTACTGTGTATGTACAGCTAATATACAGTGTGTGTGTGGCACTGTGTATATACAGCTAATATACAGTGTGTGTGTGTGTGGTACTGTGTATATACAGCTAATATACGGTGTGTGTGTGGCACTGTGTATATACAGCTAATATACAGTGTGTGTGTGGCACTGTGTATATACAGCTAATATACAGTGTGTGTGTGTGGTACTGTGTATATACAGCTAAATGTACAGTGTGTGTGGCACTGTGTATGTACAGCTAATATACAGTGTGTGTGTGGCACTGTGTATATACAGCTAAATGTACAGTGTGTGTGGCACTGTGTATATACAGCTAATATACAGTGTGTGTGTGTGGTACTGTGTATATACAGCTAATATACAGTGTGTGTGTGTGGTACTGTGTATATACAGCTAATATACAGTGTGTGTGTGGCACTGTGTATGTACAGCTAAATGTACAGTGTGTGTGGCACTGTGTATATACAGCTAATATACAGTGTGTGTGTGTGGTACTGTGTATATACAGCTAATATACAGTGTGTGTGTGTGTGGTACTGTGTATATACAGCTAATATACAGTGTGTGTGTGGTACTGTGTATATACAGCTAATATACAGTGTGTGTGTGGTACTGTGTATATACAGCTAAATGTACAGTGTGTGTGGCACTGTGTATGTACAGTTAAATGTACAGTGTGTGTGGCACTGTGTATATACAGCTAATATACAGTGTGTGTGTGTGGTACTGTGTATATACAGCTAAATGTACAGTGTGTGTGGCACTGTGTATGTACAGCTAAATGTACAGTGTGTGTGTGGTACTGTGTATGTACAGCTAAATGTAGTGTGTGTGTGGCACTGTGTATATACAGCTAAATATACAGTGTGTGTGTGGCACTGTGTATGTACAGCTAAATGTATAGTGTGTCTGTGGTACTGTGTATGTACAGCTAATATACAGTGTGTGTGTGGCACTGTGTATGTACAGCTAAATGTACAGTGTGTGTGTGGCACTGTGTATGTACAGCTAAATGTACAGTGTGTGTGTGGCACTGTGTATGTACAGCTAAATGTACAGTGTGTGTGTGGCACTGTGTATATACAGCTAAATGTACAGTGTGTGTGTGGTACTGTGTATATACAGCTAATATACAGTGTGTGTGGTACTGTGTATGTACAGCTAAATGTACAGTGTGTGTGTGGTACTGTGTATGTACAGCTAAATGTACAGTGTGTGTGTGGCACTGTGTATGTACAGCTAAATGTGCAGTGTGTGTGTGGCACTGTGTATGTACAGCTAAATGTACAGTGTGGTACTGTGTATATACAGCTAATATACAGTGTGTGTGGTACTGTGTATGTACAGCTAAATGTACAGTGTGTGTGTGGTACTGTGTATATACAGCTAATATACAGTGTGTGTGGTACTGTGTATGTACAGCTAATATACAGTGTGTGTGGTCCTGTGTATGTACAGCTAATATACAGTGTGTGTGGTACTGTGTATGTACAGCTAAATGTACAGTGTGTGTGTGGTACTGTGTATGTACAGCTAAATGTACAGTGTGTGTGTGGCACTGTGTATGTACAGCTAAATGTACAGTGTGTGTGTGTGGTACTGTGTATGTACAGCTAAATGTACAGTGTGTGTGTGGCACTGTGTATGTATAGCTAATATACAGTGTGTGTGTGGTACTGTGTATGTACAGCTAAATGTACAGTGTGTGTGTGGTACTGTGTATATACAGCTAAATGTACAGTGTGTGTGTGGTACTGTGTATGTACAGCTAAATGTACAGTGTGTGTGTGGCACTGTGTATGTACAGCTAAATATACAGTGTGTGTGTGGCACTGTGTATATACAGCTAAATGTACAGTGTGTGTGTGGTACTGTGTATGTACAGCTAATATACAGTGTGTGTGTGGTACTGTGTATGTATAGCTAATATACAGTGTGTGTGTGGTACTGTGTATATACAGCTAATATACAGTGTGGGTGTGGTACTGTGTATATACAGCTAAATGTACAGTGTGTGTGGCACTGTGTATGTACAGCTAATATACAGTGTGTGTGTGGTACTGTGTATATACAGCTAATATACAGTGTGTGTGTGTGACACTGTGTATGTACAGCTAAATGTACAGTGTGTGTGTAGTACTGTGTATGTACAGCTAAATGTACAGTGTGTGTGGCACTGTGTATATACAGCTAAATGTACAGTGTGTATGGTACTGTGTATGTACAGCTAAATGTACAGTGTGTGTGTGGCACTGTGTATGTACAGCTAAATGTACAGTGTGTGTGTGTGGTACTGTGTATGTACAGCTAAATGTACAGTGTGTGTGGTACTGTGTATGTACAGCTAAATGTACAGTGTGTGTGTGGCACTGTGTATGTACAGCTAAATGTACAGTGTGTGTGTGTGGTACTGTGTATGTACAGCTAAATGTACAGTGTGTGTGTGGTACTGTGTATGTACAGCTAAATGTACAGTGTGTGTGTGGCACTGTGTATGTACAGCTAAATGTACAGTGTGTGTGTGGCACTGTGTATGTACAGCTAAATGTACAGTGTGTGTGGTACGGTGTATGTACAGCTAAATGTACAGTGTGTGTGTGTGGTACTGTGTATGTACAGCTAAATGTACAGTGTGTGTGGTACGGTGTATGTACAGCTAAATGTACAGTGTGTGTGTGTGGTACTGTGTATGTACAGCTAAATGTACAGTGTGTGTGTGTGGTACTGTGTATGTACAGCTAAATGTACAGTGTGTGTGTGTGGTACGGTGTATGTACAGCTAAATGTACAGTGTGTGTGTGTGGTACTGTGTATGTACAGCTAAATGTACAGTGTGTGTGTGGTACGGTGTATGTACAGCTAAATGTACAGTGTGTGTGTGGTACGGTGTATGTACAGCTAAATGTACAGTGTGTGTGTGTGGCACTGTGTATGTACAGCTAAATGTACAGTGTGTGTGGTACGGTGTATGTACAGCTAAATGTACAGTGTGTGTGTGTGGTACTGTGTATGTACAGCTAAATGTACAGTGTGTGTGTGGTACGGTGTATGTACAGCTAATGTGTATATACAGCTAATATACAGTGTGTGTGTGGTACTGTGTATGTACAGCTAAATGTACAGTGTGTGTGGCACTGTGTATGTACAGCTAAATGTACAGTGTGTGTGGCACTGTGTATGTACAGCTAAATGTACAGTGTGTGTGTGGTACGGTGTATGTACAGCTAAATGTACAGTGTGTGTGTGTGGTACGGTGTATGTACAGCTAATGTGTATATACAGCTAATATACAGTGTGTGTGTGGTACTGTGTATATACAGCTAATATACAGTGTGTGTGTGGCACTGTGTATGTACAGCTAAATGTACAGTGTGTGTGTGTGTGGTACTGTGTATGTACAGCTAAATGTACAGTGTGTGTGTGGTACGGTGTATGTACAGCTAAATGTACAGTGTGTGTGTGGTACGGTGTATGTACAGCTAAATGTACAGTGTGTGTGTGTGTGGCACTGTGTATGTACAGCTAAATGTACAGTGTGTGTGTGGCACTGTGTATGCACAGCTAATGTGTATATACAGCTAATATACAGTGTGTGTGTGGTACTGTGTATATACAGCTAATATACAGTGTGTGTGTGGCACTGTGTATGTACAGCTAAATGTACAGTGTGTGTGGTACAGACAGTGGAGGGCAGCATAGCCCAGAACGAACATAAGAATTAAGACCCTTAGGAGTGTGCTGCTGTGAAGTGGCAACAATGTTGCATTTGTGTGGGTGGGGATAGGGCTCACCTTTAAGAAGCCAAGCTACAGGCCCCAAACCCTCTTTCCAGCTTGTCTTCACAGCTTGCAGGATCACAGCATGCAGGATCTTCATTCTCTGGTTAAGCAGTCTGCTGAAGCATGGGCTGTTTTTCAAAGTCTTCCAGAGCACCTGTGAAGAGTGATGTGTTGGAGGAGTTACTGATCGGAGTCCCACCATCTCCGGTGAGTCGTACCCCGATCTTTTCCCTTTTCTCTGTAATTTAATGGGGAAGTCAGGGGGGGACCTGTGTGCCCTATAGGTGTTTGACCTGGCACTCTCCAGTTAATATATTATTTTCCCAGGTAGGCCCATCTTCCCCCTCTCTCCCTCCCGGTCAGTTAGTGGTTGGGCCTGGGGGCCGTTTACCCTCTTCTCCTGGTTTTTCGGCTTCCCCTTAATCATTTTTAACATACCCCTGATGCGCGTCTCTAGGGTGGATCGTTGGCTGGAATGATTGTGAGCATTCATACTTGCCTCCGCCATCGGTTACGGTGTCCACGAAGCCCAGGCCTGCAGCGGTCGCGCTCTTGCAGGGCTTGTGTCGGTGGTCCCCCTTTAGCGGTCGCGACTTTCGGCAGTTCTTCCCCTCCTCCTGGTCGTCGGACGGCTTCGGGCGAGTCTTCAGCCATGCGGGTGGCGGCATCCATCGTTGATGGCGTCTCTTCCGGTCTGGGCGCTTCCGGTGACGTCACTTCCGGAACCGCCATTTGAGATCCGGTAGCCAAGCGGGTAGGATCGTCTCCTCCTCCGGGGTCCCCAGGTAAGAGAAGAGTGCCTGGGGGGGGGGGGGACACGAGGCCTGCTGGGGGGTGCGCGCAGCGAGGCTCAGGGGCTCTGCGCTCGCTGGCAGATGAATTGCTTGCAATGCCTGGGGAGCATGATGTAGGAAAGCACAGGAGAATTTGCAGGCCAGAGGCTGTGGTTCAGGTGATGAGAAAGGGTATTTATGAGCAGGCCGCAGGCCTGACCGGGGGTTTATTTTGTTTATCAACAGATTGATTTAGATAGTCAGCCTTTTCTTTGCAGTCAGTCAGTGAGGCGAAAGGCCTTACTGTTAGCGGCCAATTGAGGCCTAGCAGGAATTACGCCGTGTCATGTTGCGGTGCATGAGAGGCCCATCACATAGGGCACGCAGGCGTTCACCTGGGGTATCCCCCTGTGGGATGCATTTGGGGTAACAATTAACGTTTTCGGCCAGGAAGGGCCCAGGTGCTTTTCTCTTAGTTTCTGCTCAGCATGGAGATAGCACAGAACAGGGCTTCTCTAGACAGGTGTAGTGGCGAATGCAGTGTCTGAATCACAATTGAGTGGCATTTCTGAGTGTATGGAAGTGTGTGGCGCAGTGCGCAATGTTCTTGTTGAGGGGGACTAGATTCTACTGTGGCTGGGGCGTCCTTGTCCTCTCCCCGTGGTACTCCTCTCTTGCATTTCTCATTTCAGGCCAAGGAGGAGCACAGCCGGGAGTAGCCTTCAATCTCCTTGGATCCTTTGCCGTGCAGCGCCCCTGGGAGCTGGAGAGCATGGAATCGCAAGAAGTGGTGTATCTCATGGAGCCACAGAATGCTTGGGTGCCAATGCAGTACAGTCCAGGTGTTCGTGGCAAGGAAGAGTACAGCCGCCCCTCTTGGAACTGGTGAGACCATTTCTCTTGTTAAGTGTATCCAGTCCACGGATCATCCATTACTTGTGGGATATTCTCCTTCCCAACAGGAAGTTGCAAGAGGATCACCCACAGCAGAGCTACTATATAGCTCCTCCCCTCACTGCCATATCCAGTCATTCTCTTGCAACTCTCAACTAAGATGGATGTCGTAAGAGGACTGTGGTGTTTTATACTTAGTTTATTTCTTCAATCAAAAGTTTGTTATTTTTAAATGGTACTGGAGTATACTGTTTATCTCAGGCAGTATTTAGAAGAAGAATCTGCCTGCGTTTTCTATGATCTTAGCAGAAGTAACTAAGATCCTTTGCTGTTCTCACATATTCTGAGGAGTGAGGTAACTTCAGAGGGGGAATAGCGTGCAGGTTTTCCTGCAATAAGGTATGTGCAGTTAAAATATTTTTCTAGGGATGGAATTTGCTAGAGAAATGCTGCTGATACCGAAGTAATGTAAGTAAAGCCTTAAATGCAGTGATAGCGACTGGTATCAGGCTTATTAATAGAGATACATACTCTTATAAAAGTGTATTTTAAAACGTTTGCTGGCATGTTTAATCGTTTTTTACATATGTTTGGTGATAAAACTTATTGGGGCCTAGTTTTTTCCACATGGCTGGCTTGAATTTTGCCTAGAAACAGTTCCCTGAGGCTTCCCACTGTTGTAATATGAGTGGGAGGGGCCTATTTTAGCATTTTTTTGCACAGCAAAAATTACAGACACAGACATCCAGCTTCTTCCTGCATGATCCAGGACTTCTCTGAAGGGTTCAAAAGGCTTCAAAAGTCATATTGAGGGAGGTAAAAAGCCACAGTAGAGCTGTGGCAGTTGTTGTGACTGTTTAAATTATTCTTTTGCCTGTTCCAGGAGAGAAGGATTTCGTGTATTTTCCCCTTTCGGTGTATTAACTGGGTTCGTGTGTTGCTATTCCCGTATTAAGGACATCTTTCATCTAGTATTAATCCTCAATATCCGGGCTATACCATAACAATATAATACTGCTACTAATAATAATAATAATCTTGCCATCACGTAAGCTTGAAACTCTACACAACAGTTATGGAAGAGACTCAGATGTGCTGCTATGGCAGAAAGAAACTGAAGAAAGATCTTGCTGGAACATGGATTGAGGTAAATAAATAACTTTATTTATATGTTTGTTTTTTGTCTGAGAGGGGTTGTAGTAGTTGGAGGGTGTTCAGGAGATGTTAAGGAGAAGGAATCATGTAGGTATCTCCTTTTGGGTGGGGTTATAGAGGAGGGGGCATGTTGGTGAGCGCCATGAGTGTTGGAGGGTCTTATAGAGGAGGACTTTGGGTGTTGGTTTACGATTATAGTAGAGGAATCATAAAGAGGGGTGCAGGGGTGGTGTTATAGAGGATGAGTCATGTAGGGGAGATCCCTTGGGTTTTGGGTCACTCATGTAAAGGAGGTTGCTTGGATGTTGGATACTCCTTATAGATAATGATTTTTTAGGGGGGTGCCTTGGGGAATGGGTGTAGCAGGGTTTCATTTGGGGAGGTACCTTGGTGAATTGGTGTGAATGGGGAGTTACTGTTGTGAATAGATTAGTGGTTTGCTAGTGGTACTGACTAAAGTTCACTCATAAGACACATACAGAAATACAAATGGTGTGGCAGACAGACACACCCCTAGCCAGGCAACAGTTTTACCTTTATTCTATACAAAGTCAGCAGGACACAATAAAGAGGTCATTATCTGGTCACTACTGAAGGGTAGCCAGATGCCTACACATGCAACCAAGCTCTTAAACTCCCAACATTATGTGTGAGATTCATGGTAAGGGAGGGAGCTTGTGTCCTGATATCTCTCTCACAGCTTTATCTATTAACCATACATGTAATAAGCTGAGTAGAAAATAATATATGAACTGCTCTGCAAAAAAGGAAGATATCTGACCTCAACCTGTCCCAAGTAACTACATCTCATTGTACACGCAATGCTAGCAACCAATCCAGATGCTTGTTCAAAGGCTAGCAAAGAAGCATCAGTTTAAGGTGTTTGCATCCAAAATTATGTCGGAATTCTATACAATGAAAGTGTGATCTCAGCACTGATGGTCCTTATTGTCAGTACTTTTGTACAATAATACTCTTTCATATGCCTAATTCCATCATGTTAAGAACATTTTACTATATACTTGCAATAAAAATAACTCCTACTTTTACGTGTCCCAGGTACTGATATCTAAGCATAGAGAGCCATTTATATACCTGTGCCCATTGATATGTACATATAACCATTTATATACACATGTCCACTGACAGTGGTTCAACCCATTCATATACACACATGTCCATTGTTTTGTGTGAATAATTATTCATATACACCTGGAAGCATACCTATATATATATATATATATATATATATATATATATATACACACACACACAAATGCCCAATGTATATACCCATCAATATACATACATACAGAGGTGTATACACATTTATATACCCATATGCCAATTGTTAGAGGTGTATACCAATTCATATGTATATACCCATGTATATACATGTGTGCCCGAGGTGTATAGCCATGAATATACTCACATACACAGAGGTGTATATACATTTATATATATATATATATATATATATATATATATATATATTAATATATATATATATATATATATATATATATACACACACACACACGTCTATTGATAGAGGGGCATACCCATATACACTTATGCCCATCAATAGAGGTGTATACTCATTCATATACACACACATGCCCATTAATAGAGGTGTATACCCATTCATATACACACATGCCCATTAATAGAGGTGTATACTCATTCATATACACACACACCCATTAATAGAGGTGTATACCCATTCATATACACACATGCACATTGATAGCGGTTTTATACCCATTCAGATACAAACATGCCTATTGATAGAGGTGTATACCCATTCAAATACACACATGCCTATTGATAGAGGTGTATACCCATTCATATATACACATGCACATTGATAGCGGTTTTATACCCATTCAAATACACACATGCCTATTGATAGAGGTGTATACCCATTCAAATACACACATGCACATTGATAGCGGTTTTATACCCATTCAAATACACACATGCCTATTGATAGAGGTGTATACCCATTCAAATACATACATGCCCATTGATAGAGGTGTATACCTATCCAAATACACACATGCCCATTGATAGAGGTGTATATCTATCCATATACACACATGCCCATTGATAGAGGTGTATACCTATCCATATACACACATGCCCATTGAAATAGGTGTATATCTATCCATATACACACATGCCCATTGATAGAGGTGTATATCTATCCATATACACACATGCCCATTGATAGAGGTGTATATCTATCCATATACACACATGCCCATTGATAGAGGTGTATATCTATCCATATACACACATGCCCATTGATAGAGGTGTATACCTATCCATATACACACATGCCCATTGAAAATCCTAACAAGGATCTGCATTCTATGTGCCTATTTTATACATGAATAGAAAAAGGATATACCCTCACACCCTGTTATATTTGGCTCAGATGATCTATACAATATAGACATTAGAATAAAGTATTGTATAAAGACAAAACAACATATATCTATAATCATATAGGTATACTAACAGACACACAGTATGTTCGTAAAACGAAATACTGCATTGCTGGGAAAACAGCTGAGATGAGAAAACCTGTAATACTCTGTACCACTCTACTGCTTCATCCACCCATCTATTCAAACTCCAAATGCACCTTTCAGAGATGGCAGCAGCAGAGAAGTGAGTTCAATTTAGGAGTCGCTAGAGAAAAAAAGCATTCCCAGGCACAAATTAGTATGCTGAGGTAGAGAGGGGGAGAGGGGCGTCCGCAGGAATCTGGGGGAAAGATCGTTAGGAATCTTTCATTATCTCTATATTGCCAAGGTCAGGCTAGCCATATTTCCTCTTTAGCACTGCATTGGGAATAAGACTGGCTGTGGTATAATAGAGCAGAAAATGCCCACGCGGGGACTGATGGGAAATCAATATTCTTCATCAATACAAGGCCGAGCTCAAAGTGCAGAAACGCATCGACTTCTTAACTGCACCACAACCCCTGCACTGCCATAAGAAACGTATCAACTGCTGCCGGAGAGAGGCTTGTAACCACAAAATTGTTTGTTAGAGAGCTCAGCTATTGAGAGGCCTAGAAACCACACAACTATTATGAATGGCCTGCAAACCACTGCCAGACAGAGGCCTGTAACCACACAGAATTACTTGTCAAAGGCCTCTAACCACTGAACTACAAGTGAGGGGCCTGCAGAATACTGCTAGACAGAGGCCTGCAACCACAGAATTACTTGTCAAAGGCCTCTAACCACTGAACTACAAATGAGAGGCCTGCAGAATACTGCCAGAGGCCTGCAACCACAGAATTACTTGTCAAAGGCCCCTAACCACTGAACTACAAGTGAGAGGCCTGCAGAATACTGCCAGAGGCCTGCAACCACAGAATTACTTGACAAAGGCCTCTAACCACTGAACTACAAGTGAGGGGCCTGCAGAATACTGCTAGACAGAGGCCTGTAACCACAGAATTACTTGTCAAAGGCCTCTAACCACTGAACTACAAGTGAGAGACCTGCAGAATATTGCTAGACAGAGGCCTGCAACCACAGAATTACTTGTCAAAGGCTTCTAACCACTGAACTACAAGTGAGAGGCCTGCAGAATACTGCCAGAGGCCTGCAACCACAGAATTACTTGTCAAAGGCCCCTAACCACTGAACTACAAGTGAGAGGCCTGCAGAATACTACTAGACAGAGGCCTGTAACCACAGAATTACTTGTCAAAGGCCTCTAACCACTGAACTACAAGTGAGAGGCCTGAAGAATACTGCTAGACAGAGGCCTGTAACCACAGAATTACTTGTCAAAGGCCTCTAACCACTGAACTACAAGTGAGAGGCCTGCAGAATATTGCTAGACAGAGGCCTGCAACCACAGAATTACTTGTCAAAGGCTTCTAACCACTGAACTACAAGTGAGAGGCCTGCAGAATACTGCCAGAGGCCTGCAACCACAGAATTACTTGTCAAAGGCCCCTAACCACTGAACTACAAGTGAGAGGCCTGCAGAATACTACTAGACAGAGGCCTGTAACCACAGAATTACTTGTCAAAGGCCTCTAACCACTGAACTACAAGTGAGAGGCCTGCGGAATACTGCTAGACAGAGGCCTGCAACCACAGAATTACTTGTCAAAGGCCTCTAACCACTGAACTACAAGTGAGAGGCCTGCAGAATACTGTCAGAGGCCTGCAACCACAGAATTACTTGTCAAAGGCCTCTAACCACTGAACTACAAGTGAGAGGCCTGCAGAATACTGCCAGAGGCCTGCAACCACAGAATTACTTGTCAAAGGCCTCTAACCACTGAACTACAAGTGAGAGGCCTGCAGAATACTGCCATAGGCCTGCAACCACAGAATTACTTGTCAAAGGCCTCTAACCACTGAACTACAAGTGAGAGGCCTGCGGAATACTGCTAGACAGAGGCCTGCAACCACAGAATTACTTGTCAAAGGCCTCTAACCACTGAACTACAAATGAGAGGCCTGCAGAATATTGCTAGACAGAGGCCTGTAACCACAGAATTACTTGTCAAAGGCCTCTAACCACTGAACTACAAGTGAGAGGCCTGCAGAATACTGTCAGAGGCCTGCAACCACAGAATTACTTGTCAAAGGCCTCTAACCACTGAACTACAAGTGAGGGGCCTGCAGAATACTGCTAGACAGAGGCCTGCAACCACACATTTACTTGTCAAATGCCTCTAACCACTGAACTACAAGTGATTGGCCTGCAGAATACTGCTAGACAGAGGCCTGCAACCACAGAATTACTTGTCAAAGGCCTCTAACCACTGAACTACAAGTGAGAGGCCTGCAGAATACTGCTAGACAGAGGCCTGCAACCACAGAATTACTTGTCAAAAGCCTCTAACCACTGAACTACAAGTGAGAGGCCTGCAGAATACTGCTAGACAGAGGCCTGCAACCACAGAATTACTTGTCAAAGGCCTCTAACCACTGAACTACAAGTGAGAGGCCTGCAGAATACTGCTAGACAGAGGCCTGCAACCACAGAATTACTTGTCAAAAGCCTCTAACCACTGAACTACAAGTGAGAGGCCTGCAGAATACTGCTAGACAGAGGCCTGCAACCACAGAATTACTTGTCAAAAGCCTCTAACCACTGAACTACAAGTGAGAGGCCTGCAGAATACTGCTAGACAGAGGCTTGCAACCACAGAATTACTTGTCAAAAGCCTCTAACCACTGAACTACAAGTGAGAGGCCTGCAGAATACTACCAGGGAGAAGCCTGTAACCACAGAATTACTTGTCAAAGGCCTCTAACCACTGAACTACAAGTGAGAGGCCTGCGGAATACTACCAGGGAGAAGCCTGTAACCACAGAATTACTTGTTAGAAGCTTCTGACTACTAAACCACTAGTGAGAGGCCGGCAAATCACACGAATGCTAGTGAGAGACCTGCAACCAATCCCAGAGAGAGGCCTGTAACCATGGAATTGTTTGTTATTAAGGTTGCCACCTTTAGGCTAAACCCGAACACTCTGTGCATAGTACAGCAATTTATTTTTGCAGAGTACACACTATATATAATAAATAGCACATACACTCTATCTCACACTTTCACTATTCACACTCTCTATCTCACACACACTAATACACACTCTCACACATACACACACTCTAACACACTCTTTATCTTATACACACTCTCACTCTAACACACTCTTTAACTTATACACACTAATACACACTCTCACACATACACACACTCTATCTTATACACACTAATACACTTTATCTTACACACACTAATACACACTCTCACACATACACACTCTAACAAGCTCTCTATATCACACACACTAATACACACTCTCACACTAATACACACTCTCTAACACACTTTATCTTACACACACTAATACACACTCTCACATACACTCTCTAACACACTCTTTATCTTACACACACTAATACACACTCTCACACATACACAATCTCTCTCACACACACTAATACACACTCTCACATACACTCTCTAACACACTCTTTATCTTACACACACTAATACACACTCTCACACATACACACTCTCACACACACACTAATACACACTCTCACACTAATACACACACTATCTCATACACACTCACACACATACACACACTATCTCACACTGTCACACGTACACACTCTCTCTCTCTCACCCACACTAATACACACTCACACACATACACACACTATCTCACACTGTCACACGTACACACTCTCTCTCTCACCCACACTAATACAAACTCTTACACTAATACACACTCACACATACACACTTTATCTTACACACACTAATACACACTCTCACACATATACACACTCACACTAATACACACTCTCACACATACACACACTCTAACACACTCTTTATCTTACACACACTAATACACACTCTCACACATACACACTCTCTATCTCATACACACTCTCACACATACACAGACTATCTCACACATACACACTCTCTCTCACCCACACTAATACAAACTCTTACACTAATACACACTCACACATACACACTCTCACACATACACACTCTCTCACACACACTCTCTAACACACTCTTTATCTTACACACACTAATACACACTCTCTCACACAGACTTATACACACACACACTATCTCACACTGTCACACATACTCTCTCTCACACATACTAATACACTCTCACACATACACACTCTCTAACACACTCTCTCTCACAAACACATACTTTCTAACACGCTCTCTATCTCACACACTAATACACACTCTCTTTCTCACACACACTAATACACACTCTCACACTAATACACACTCTCACACATACACACTCTCACACATACACACTCTCTAACACACTTTATCTTACACACACTAATACACACTCACACATACACACTCTCACACATACACTCTCTAACACACTCTTTATCTTACACACACTAATACACACACACATAAACACTCTCTCTCACACACACTAATACACACTCTCACACTAATACATACTCTCACACATACACACTAACACGCTCTCTATATCACACACACACTAATACACACTCACACATACACACACTATCTCACACTGTCACACATACACACTCTCTCACACACACTAATACACACTCTCACACATACACACTCTCTTTCTCACACACACTAATACACACTCACACTAATACACACTCTCTTTCTCACACACTAATACACACTCTCACACTAATACACACTCTCACACATACACACTCTCTAACACACTTTATCTTACACACACTAATACACACACACATAAACACTCTCTCTCACACACACTAATACACACTCTCACACTAATACATACTCTCACACATACACACTAACACGCTCTCTATATCACACACACACTAATACACACTCACACATACACACACTATCTCACACTGTCACACATACACACTCTCTCACACACACTAATACACACTCTCACACATACACACTCTCTTTCTCACACACACTAATACACACTCACACTAATACACACTCTCTTTCTCACACACTAATACACACTCTCACACTAATACACACTCTCACACATACACACTCTCTAACACACTTTATCTTACACACACTAATACACACTCTCACACATACACACTCTCACACATACACACTCTCACACATACACTCTTTATCTTACACACACTAATACACACTCACACATACACACTCTCACACACACTAATACACACTCTCACACTAATACATACTCTCACACATACACACTCTCTAACACACTTTATCTTACACACATACACACTCACACACACTAATACACACTCTATCTCATACACACTCTCACACACTATCTCACTGTCACACATACACACACTCTCTCTCACCCACACGAATACAAACTCTTACACTAATACACACTCACACATACACACTCTCTAACACACACATTAATACACACTCTCACACTAATACATACTCTCACACATACACACTCTAACACGGTCTCTATATCACACACACTAATACACACTCTCACACATACACACACTCTCTATCTCACACTGTCACACATACACACTCTCTCTCTCACACACTAATACACACTCTCTAACACTCTCTCTCACATTCACACACTAATACACACTCTCTATATCACACCCACTAATACACACTCACACATACACACTCTCTTTCTCACACACACTAATACACATTCTCTATATCACACCCACTAATACACACTCACACATACACACTCTTTATCTTACCCACACACACTCTCACACTAATACACACTCTCACACATACACACTCTCTAACACACTCTTTATCTTACCCACACTAATACACACTTTCACACTCTCTAACACACTTTTTATCTCACACACACACTAATACACGCTCTCTATCTCACACACACTAATACACACTCTCTATCTCACACACTCTCACACATACACTCTCTAACACACACTAATACACACTCTCACACATACACACTCTCTCTCACACACACTAATACACACTCTCCCACTAATACATACTCGCACACATACACACTCTAACACGCTCTCTATATCACACACACTAATACACACTCTCACACATACACACACTCTATCTCACACTGTCACACACTCACACTCTCTCACACACACTAATACACACTCTCACACATACACACTCTCTCACACACACTAATACACACTCTCACACTAATACACACTCTCTTTCTCACACACACTAATACACACTCTCACACATACGCACTCTCTAACACACTTTATCTTACACACACTAATACACACTTTCACACTAATACACACTCTCACACATACACTCACTAACACACTCTTTATCTTACACACACTAATACACACTCTCACACTAATACACACTCTCACACATACTCTCTCTAACACACTCTTTATCTTACACACACTAATACACACTCTCACACATACACACTCTCTCTCACACACACTAATACACACTCTCACACTAATACACACTCTCACACTAATACACACTCTCACACATACTCTCTCTAACACACTCTTTATCTTACACACACTAATACACACTCTCACACATACACACTCTCTCTCACACACACTAATACACACTCTCACACTAATACATACTCTCACACATACACACTCTAACACGCTCTCTATATCACACACACTAATACACACTCTCACACATACACACACTCTCTATCTCACACTGTCACACATACACACTCTCTCTCTCTCACCCACACTAATACACACTCACACACATACACACACTATCTCACACACACTAATACACACTCTCACACTAATACATACTCTCACACATACACACTCTAACACGCTCTCTATATCACACACACTAATACACACTCTCACACATACACACACTCTCTATCTCACACTGTCACACGTACACACTCTCTCTCTCACCCACACTAATACAAACTCTTACACTAATACACACTCACACATACACACTTTATCTTACACACACTAATACACACTCTCACACTAATACACACTCACACTAATACACACTCTCACACATACACACACTCTAACACACTCTTTATCTTACACACACTAATACACACTCTCTATCTCATACACACTCTCACATATACACAGACTATCTCACACATACACACTCTCTCTCACCCACACTAATACAAACTCTTACACTAATACACACTCACACATACACACTCTCACACATACACACTCTCTCACACACACTCTCTAACACACTCTTTATCTTACACACACTAATACACACTCTCTCACACAGACTTATACACACACACACTATCTCACACTGTCACACATACTCTCTCTCACACATACTAATACACACTCTCACACATACACACTCTCTAACACACTCACATACTTTCTAACACGCTCTCTATCTCACACACTAATACACACTCTCTTTCTCACACACACTAATACACACTCTCACACTAATACACACTCTCACACATACACACTCTCTAACACACTTTATCTTACACACACTAATACACACTCACACATACACACTCTCACACATACACTCTCTAACACACTCTTTATCTTACACACACTAATACACACACACATAAACACTCTCTCTCACACACACTAATACACACTCTCACACTAATACATACTCTCACACATACACACTAACACGCTCTCTATATCACACACACACTAATACACACTCACACATACACACACTCTATCTCACACTGTCACACATACACACTCTCACACACACACTAATACACACTCACACATACACACTCTCTTTCTCACACACACTAATACACACTCACACTAATACACAGTCACACTAATACATACTCTCTTTCTCACACACTAATACACACTCTCACACTAATACACACTCTCACACATACACACTCTCTAACACACTTTATCTTACACACACTAATACACACTCTCACACATACACACTCTCACACTAATACACACTCTCACACATACACACTCTCACACATACACACTCTCACACATACACACTCTCACACATACACTCTTTATCTTACACACACTAATACACACTCACACATACACACTCTCACACACACTAATACACACTCTCACACTAATACATACTCTCACACATACACACTCTCTAACACACTTTATCTTACACACATACACACTCACACACACTAATACACACTCTATCTCATACACACTCTCACACACTATCTCACTGTCACACATACACACACTCTCTCTCACCCACACGAATACAAACTCTTACACTAATACACACTCACACATACACACTCTCTAACACACACATTAATACACACTCTCACACTAATACATACTCTCACACATACACACTCTAACACGGTCTCTATATCACACACACTAATACACACTCTCACACATACACACACTCTCTATCTCACACTGTCACACATACACACTCTCTCTCTCACACACTAATACACACTCTCTAACACTCTCTCTCACATTCACACACTAATACACACTCTCTATATCACACCCACTAATACACACTCACACATACACACTCTCTTTCTCACACACACTAATACACATTCTCTATATCACACCCACTAATACACACTCACACATACACACTCTTTATCTTACCCACACACACTAATACACACTCTCACACTAATACACACTCTCACACATACACACTCTCTAACACACTCTTTATCTTACCCACACTAATACACACTTTCACACTCTCTAACACACTTTTTATCTCACACACACACTAATACACGCTCTCTATCTCACACACACTAATACACACTCTCTATCTCACACACACTAATACACACTCTCACACATACACTCTCTAACACACACTAATACACACTCTCACACATACACACTCTCTCTCACACACACTAATACACACTCTCCCACTAATACATACTCGCACACATACACACTCTAACACACTCTCTATATCACACACACTAATACACACTCTCACACATACACACACTCTCTATCTCACACTGTCACACACTCACACTCTCTCACACACACTAATACACACTCTCACACATACACACTCTCTCACACACACTAATACACACTCTCACACTAATACACACTCTCTTTCTCACACACACTAATACACACTCTCACACATACGCACTCTCTAACACACTTTATCTTACACACACTAATACACACTTTCACACTAATACACACTCTCACACATACACTCACTAACACACTCTTTATCTTACACACACTAATACACACTCTCACACTAATACACACTCTCACACATACTCTCTCTAACACACTCTTTATCTTACACACACTAATACACACTCTCACACATACACACTCTCTCTCACACACACTAATACACACTCTCACACTAATACACACTCTCACACTAATACACACTCTCACACATACTCTCTCTAACACACTCTTTATCTTACACACACTAATACACACTCTCACACATACATACTCTCTCTCACACACACTAATACACACTCTCACACTAATACATACTCACACATACACACTCTAACACGCTCTCTATATCACACACACTAATACACACTCTCACACATACACACACTCTCTATCTCACACTGTCACACATACACACTCTCTCTCTCTCACACACACTAATACACACTCTCACACATACACACTCTCTCACACACACTAATACACACTCAAACTAATACATACTCTCACACACTTTATCTTACACACACTAATACACACTTTCTCTCAAATTTACACACTAATACACACTTTCTATATCACACGCACTAATACACACTCACACATACACACACACTAATACACACTCTCTATATCACACCCACTAATACACACTCACACATACACACTCTCTTTCTCACACACACTAATACACACTCTCTATATCACACCCACTAATACACACACACACATACACACTCTCTTTCTTACACACACTAATACACACTCTCACACTAATACACACTCTTTATCTTACCCACACTAATACACACTTTCACACATATACACTCTCTAACACACTCTTTATCTCACACACACACTAATACATACTCTCTAACACGCTCTCTATCTCACACACACTAATACACACTCTCACACATATACACACTAATACACACTCTCTATCACACCCACTAATACACACTCTCACACATACACACTCTCTCACACACACTAATACACACTCTCACACTAATACACACTTTATCTCACACACACTAATACACACTCTCTAACACGCTCTCTATCTCACACACACTAATACACACTATTTCATACACACTAATACACACTCTCTCTCTCACACACACACACTAATACACACTCACACATACACACTCTCTAACACACACTCTCACACATACACACTTACACACTCTCACACACACTCTCTCTCTCAAACACACACACTAATACACACTCTCACACATACACACTCTCTAACACACTCTTTATCTCACACACACACTAATACACACTCTCTAACACGCTCTCTATCTCACACACACTAATACACACTAACACATACACACTCTCTCTCACACACACTAATACACACTCACACACATACACACTCTCACACATACATACTCTCTAACACACACTCTCTCTCTCAAACACACACACTAATACACACTCTCACACATACACACTCTCTAACACACTCTTTATCTTACACACACTAATACACGCTCTCTCTCTCTCTCACACACACACAGACTAATACGCACTCTCACACATACACACTCTCTAACACGCTCTCTCTCACACACACTAATACACACTCACACACTCTCTAACACACACTCTCACACATACACACTTACACACTCTCACACATACATACTCTCTAACACACACTCTCTCTCTCTCAAACACACACACTAATACACTCTCTAACACACTCTTTATCTCACACACACACTAATACACACTCTCTAACACGCTCTCTATCTCACACACACTAATACACACTATTTCATACACACTAATACACACTCTCTCTCTCACACACACTAATACACACTCACACATACACACTCTCTAACACACACTCTCACACATACACACTTACACACTCTCACACACACTCTCTCTCTCAAACACACACACTAATACACACTAACACATACACACTCTCTAACACACTCTCTCTCACACACACTAATACACACTCACACACTCTCTAACACACACTCTCACACATACACACTCTCTAACACACACTCTCTCTCTCTCAAACACACACACTAATACACACTCTCACACATACGCACACTCTCACACATACGCACACTCTCACACATACGCACACTCTCACACATACGCACACTCTCACACATACGCACACTCTCACACATACGCACACTCTCACACATGCACACTCTCACACATACACTCTCACACATACACACTCACACATACACACTCACACATACACACTCTCACATACACACTCTCTAATACGCTTTCTCTCACACATACACACTCTCACACATGCACACTCTCACACATGCACACTCTCACACATACACACTCACACATACACACTCACACATACACACTCACACATACACACTCTCTAATACGCTTTCTCTCACACATACACACTCTCTCACACATACACACTCTCTCACACATACACACTCTCACACATACACACTCTCACACATACACACTCTCACACATACTAATACACTGTCACACATACACACTCTCTAACACACTCTCTCACACACACTAATACACACTCTCACACTCTCACACACACACACTCTCTATCTCACACACACTAATACACACTATCACACATACACACTCTCTAATACGCTTTCTCTCACACATACACACTCTCTCACACATACACACTCTCTCACACATACACACTCTCTCACACATACACACTCTCTCACACATACACACTCACACATACACACTCTCTCACACATACACACTCACACATACACACTCTCACACATACACACTCTCACACATACACACTCTCACACATACACACTCTCACACATACACACTCTCACACATACTAATACACTGTCACACATACACACTCTCTAACACACTCTCTCACACACACTAATACACACTCTCACACTCTCACACACACACACTCTCACACATACACACTCTCACACATACACACACTAATACATACTCTCACACATACACACTCTCTCACACATACACACTCTCTCACACACACACACACACTCTCTAACACACTCTTTATCTCACACACAGTAATACACACTCTCACACATACACTCTCTAACATGCTCTCTCTCTCACACACACACTAATACACACTGTCACACATACTCTCTCTCACACACACACACACACACACTAATACATACTCTCACACACACACTAATACACACTCTCCATATCACACCCACTAATACACACTCTCACACATACACACTCACACACTAATACATACTCTCACACATACACACTTTCTAACACTCTCACACACACACTAATACACACTCTCCATATCACACCCACTAATACACACTCTCACACATACACACTCACACACACTAATACACACTCTCTAACACGCTCTCTCACACACACACACACTAATACATGCTCTCACACATACACACTTTCTAACACTCTCTCACACACACTAATACACACTCTCACACATACACACTCACACACACTAATACACACTCTCTAACACGCTCTCTCACACACACACACACTAATACATGTGTGGCAAACCTAGCCACTTCTGGACTATAACGTAAGAAAGGTTGTCTGTGACAGACCCTTCGGTCAGGACTGAAAGTGTTAACTTTATTTTCTAACCACAAGTGGCTGGCTCCAGCTACAATCTAATTAATGCTTAGCATTCTATTGTTTGATCACCCCCAGAGAGAAACGCCTAAGTGATAAGGAGAGTCAAGAGTGTCCTGTGGTTGAAGTGTTTAAGTAATATAATCCTATTGTATCATGTCAAGGGCGCTTCTCCCTTTTATCTAATGTACAACATTCTTTCCACCCCCATCTGGGGGGGGGGGGGGGGTCAAAAACCTGTATAAATCTGTATGCTGCCTTCAAATAAAGTGTTATTCTGTTTAAAACCTGAAAACTGGCTGGGTTGTGAACTGCTGATTCCCTATGCAGGACATTGTTCCCTGGTGTTAACCCTTGGTATCCGGTTGGTACCGTTACAATTGGTGGCAAGCGACGGAATGAACCTTATCGCCCAGAAGAGCAACTACACAAGCCAGTAACCTCAGGAAGAGGGGGATTACTACAATACTGACTAAGATGGAAGGAGTACCAGGGACCGAAGTGAATGGAGATGGATTATTCTAAGCTAAAGAGACAAACGTAAAAGGAACTGCTAGAAGCCAGGGGAAAGATAGGCAGCAGCAAACCCAAGGCTATATTAATTGCTGAGCTGATGGAGGGAGACAGAGCTCGCAGCGCTACGCCTCCAGCAGCCATGGAGGAGACCCTATACCAGAGGGAAATGAGGACCAGGCTGGAATTTTTACCCCAACCTGTACCACGGGATATGCTATCCGTGGTAATGGCAGATGTGCAGGAGTACGTGATGGCACACAGTCCGCGGAATGCATCCTCCCGAGCAGAATCCATTTTGGACGCACTCAGCAACCCAGTAAGACCCAAAATCCCATACCATGCATTTAAAATGTTTTGTGAGGAGAAGGATGAGATTGATGGGTATTTACAGGATTTTGAGAGACTGTGCGAGTTACATGATTTGGAGCAGTCCGTATGGGTGCCGGTGCTAGCAGGCAAGCTAGCCGGTAGGGCAGCGGAAGCGTATCGCGCTGTACCCAGGGAGGACAGCAAGGATTACGCTAAAGTGAAGAGAGCGATCTTGGAAAGATATGCCATTACCTCAGAGGCATACCGGCGCAAGTTTAGAGGCCTGCGCAAGCCAGAAAGAGATTCCCATGCAGAGTGGGCCCACAAGCTGGATCAAGCATCTCAGGGGTGGATACAGGCCAGCCAAGCTACCACCATGGAAGAATTGCGACAACTGATGCTGTTGGAGCAATTCTTTAACGGCTTGTCCCCAGAAGCCCAAGAATGGGTGAGAGATCGAAAACCCCTCACCTTAACCGAAGCAGCCAGATTAGCAGACCAGCATTTTGATGCCAGGAGGCACCATGGACTACAGCCTAACAACGGACGGGCTAATATACAATGCCACACCTGCAAGCAGTGGGGACATAGGGCACGTGAGTGCACCCAAAATCGGAGCAGACAAGCTTGGAACCAGGTCAGACAGAACCTGGCCCCAAGGGCGGCTGCTCACCATTACCAAACGGAGCCAGCCGCTCATGAGGTGTTGAGCACCCAAGCCGAGGAACCCCTGGGAATTCTGCATGAGGTGATGTCGGTCCAGGGACTTCGGGATTCGGGAGCTACTTTAACCCTGATAGCTCCCCATTTGGTGCCGGATACAGCACCCACTGGCGGATCCGTGGCAGTACGAGGGGCAGGGGGAGCAGTATACCGATTGCCCACTGCTAGAGTGGAGTACAGACCCCCAGTCACCCCAGCAGCTGCCAGTTACCAACCCCCGGCGCACCGCTATACCACACGGCCTCCGGCCACGAACTACCCTCAGAGAGCCCGGTTCAATTCGCGGGGCTACTCACAACCTATTCGGTGCTTTGGATGTAAGCAACTAGGGCACAAAAGACCAGAGTGTCCCCTAAATGCAGCGAATCAAGCACAGTCCTGGAGAAGACCCGCTGGCGGAATCCCACATAAACCTCAGCCTGTGGCCCGCTACGTAGAGGCGCCAGAATGCTGGGGCAGCCTACATGAAGCAGACCCCGTGCAAGCTGCCCACCGGAATAACCGGCAACGGGTTAAAGTGAATGGGAAGGAGGTCAGTTGTCTACGGGATACTGGTGCTACCATGACCTTGCTTCAAGAGAACTTGGTGCCTGAGAAACAGCACACTGGAGACACTGTGGCTGTGAGGGTAGCAGGGGGCACTGTGTTCCGCCTACCTGTTGCCAGGGTACATTTGGATTGGGGAGTGGGCGCTAGACTTGTGAATGTGGGGGTCAAGAAGGACTTACCTGCTGATGTTCTCCTTGGAAATGACTTGGCCCCCCTTGTTTCTGCCTATGCTCCCATGGATCCCGCTAATGTTAACCCTGTGACTACCCAAGCCCAGTCCCTCCGGGAAGAGACGCTTCCATGTTTGGGGTGGGGGCAGTACTGAGCCAAGTTGGAGCAGATGGCGGAGAACACCCCGTAGCTTACTTGAGCCGAAAGTTGTTGCCCCGGACATCCCCAAGCCGATCCGTTGGGATCAGACTGTGTATGCCGGCTTGGTTCTGGGGGAGCATTGTGGCAAACCTAGCCACTTCTGGACTATAACGTAAGAAAGGTTGTCTGTGACAGACCCTTCGGTCAGGACTGAAAGTGTTAACTTTATTTTCTAACCACAAGTGGCTGGCTCCAGCTACAATCTAATTAATGCTTAGCATTCTATTGTTTGATCACCCCCAGAGAGAAACGCCTAAGTGATAAGGAGAGTCAAGAGTGTCCTGTGGTTGAAGTGTTTAAGTAATATAATCCTATTGTATCATGTCAAGGGCGCTTCTCCCTTTTATCTAATGTACAACATTCTTTCCACCCCCATCTGGGGGGGGGGGGGGGGTCAAAAACCTGTATAAATCTGTATGCTGCCTTCAAATAAAGTGTTATTCTGTTTAAAACCTGAAAACTGGCTGGGTTGTGAACTGCTGATTCCCTATGCAGGACATTGTTCCCTGGTGTTAACCCTTGGTATCCGGTTGGTACCGTTACAACATGCTCTCACACATACACACTTTCTAACACTCTCTCACACACACTAATACACACTCTCTAACACGCTCTCTCTCTCACACACACACACTAATACACACTCTCACACATACACACTCTCTAACACGCTCTGTATATCTCACACACACTAATACACACTTTTACACATACACACTCTATCTTACACACACTAATACACACTCACACATACACACTCTCTAACACACTCTCTCTCTCTCTCTCTCTCTCTCTCTCTCTCTCACATACACACTCTCTAACACATTCTCTCTCACACATACACACTCTCTAACACACACACTCTCACACATACACACTCTAACACTCTCTCTCACACACACTAATACACCCTCTCACACATACACACTCTCTATAACTCTCTCACACATACACACTCTCTCTTACACACAAACACTCTCTAACACGCTCTCTATCTCACACACACTAATACACACTCACACACACTAATACACACTGTCACACACACACACTCTCTCTAACACACACACACTAATACACACTCACACACACTCTCTAACACACTCACTAATACACACTCTCAGACATACACACTTTCTAACACTCTCTCTCACACACCCACTAATACACACTCTCACACATACACACTATCTCACACACACTAATACACACTCTCTAACACGCTCTCTATCTCACACACACACTAATACACACTCTCACACATACACACTTTCTAACACACACTCTCTCTCACATACACACACTAATACACACTCTCTATATCACACCCACTAATACACACTCACACATACACACTCTCTAACACACTCTCTCACACACACTGATACACACTCTCACACATACACACTCTCTAACACGCTCTCTCTCACACACACACTAATACACACTGTCACACATACACACTCTCTAACACTCTCTCTCACACACACACACTAATACACACTCTCCATATCACACCCATTAATACACACTCTCACACATACAGACTCTCTATCTCACACACACTAATACACACTCTCTAACACGCTCTCTCTCTCACACACACACACTAATACACACTCTCTATCTCACACACACTTATACACACTTAAGTAATTAAATGCCCTATCCTCCTGGCTTGCTGTAATAACTTACCAGTCATAAAACTGACTGACACATAAGAACTTATAACTTAACTTTACCATAAATGACTTTGGTAATACATAACTTGAATAATGACACAAACACAGGGTGTGGGTATAAAGACCCATAGGGTCCGCATTTATTATAGAACATAGGAACCGCCTGGAAGCAACTCGGCAAACCTTAAACCAGGTGGCTGCAATCTAGCTAGGAGAGTAAGTAACCCCCGCTAGGAAATTGGACCACGCCCGTGAATGCCTACACAAGCGGAGCTTAGCTGCACGCACAGACGTAGGGAGTTCTCGGCAACATCAAATGGGGGAGGTGCCCCAGGCACGTGCCTGCAGAGACTACCCTCCCCCTGGGCCAGCCGTCACTCTACCTCTAATGGCAAACCGGGGCATGGGACAACCGCCTAGCCAGGGTGTGATATTATAAAGCTCCAGACCAGTAGGACCAGGTGTGACTAGGCGCGTGTACATGCCACTACTTGGGGAGTCAAAAACTAACGTCATTGGGCTTAAGGAAGCGAGCCGCGTAGCCCTCATCCTGCCTCAGATACCATGCTGATAAAAAACACCCTAGTGATGTCCAGCCTAAGTAATTGCCGCCTTACCAATGAAAGGGGGGACGGGAGGGAAGCTGTGAAGACAAGCTGGAAAGAGGGTTTGGGGCCTGTAGCTTGGCTACTTAAAGGTGAGCCCTGTACCCACCCACAAAAATGCAACATTGTTGCCACTTCACAGCAGCTCACTCCGCATTTATTATAGAACATAGGAACCGGCTGGAAGCAACTCAACAAACCTTAAACCAGGTGGCGTCAATCTAGCTAGGAGAGTAAGTACCCCCCGCTAGGAAATTGGACCACGCCCGTGAATGCCTACACAAGCGGAGCTTAGCTGCACGCACAGACTTAGGGAGTTCTCGGCAACATCATGTGGGGGGAGGTGCCCCAGGCGCGCGCCTGCAGAGACTACCCTCCCCCTGGGCCAGCCGTCACTCTACCTCTAATGGCAAACCGGGGCGTGGGACAACCGCCACAAGAGATAGCCCACAGGCACAACTCTTGCCGCCACCCACATAGGTGTAATAATATAGCATGCCTCAAATTACACAGGAACAGGTCGATGCCCCTCTCAGGGAGGTGCACCCCATCCCTCCTGTAGAGGCTTCTCCCAGCCGTTGTGATGTTCCCATGTTCCACAACAAACCCTACTGACTGCGCTAGGACAAAATCCTAACCTCCCTGTTCAGTTTCTTTCTGACCTGAAAGGCCGCCCTGTGGGCTGCACATGGCGCCACTCAATTCTGGGGATGATATTGGACCACCCTATCTTAACATTGGGACCCATGTCTGGAAAGTGTACAAATCAGACTGAATCACCCCACTGAGCAGTTTGCACGGCAGGAGCCCCATATCACTACCATGTGCGTGAACGATCATAACTTTGGGTTTGTCCCACCTTTGCAATGCCCCGTGCAGCAACCCAGGCAGATCCTGCCAACTCAAACCCCTACGACCTAGCCAACTAACAGTGACCCAATGGGGGGGGGTCCCAGCTGTTGCCGGTCAGGTCTCGCGATCGCTCTGAGCTCCGCCCAGTGAATGTAGGAGTGACCCGCGATCAGCAGTCTCAGTGGACCATCTCTTGGCCCTGTAAAGAAACAACAGTTAACTGGGAACATCGCAACATGAGAAAACAAAACATTCACATCGTGAATGGCCTAACATACAACATGTATCTCTTAGACCTCCATCTCCCCAACGCCCTAATGTGGTCGACAGACCAACACAAACCCATGGCAGTGGTAGATGCTCCAACACTGATGGAGTGTGGGCAATAACCCTTGGGTCAAGGCCCGCTTTCTATGCTGCCCAGCTCAGGCCTCTCCTGCATTGAAATCTGGTCAACGGGGAACCGTCCTCGTGAACCAGAAATTGTAATGGACCCTCCGGATGCACGTCCCTATAGGTCCTAAGCAACCTGACTGGGCAACAAACTGAGCCCACGTGGCGGGTAAAGACATCCAACTCCTTTACCTTCTTGGTCTGTCTTTGATCTGGAGAAGAAAATTAGAACATATGGCTCGTCGTTCTTGACGTGGGAGGCCTACAGACCCCCGGGCTTGTTCCTCAAGGGGGGGGGGGCAATTCCCCCACCCTAAGTGCCCCGTGAAAAGCTGGCCCAAAGGCAGCGGAGAACGGGTACCCTTGTCGGCAGGAGAACACACCACAGGCACAGTTTGACACAGGAACACCAATCTCTTGATGGTAACGGGCTCCCTAACGTCTCTTGTTCTGGGCACCATACGCCCCCATCCCCTCAACACCTGCCCAACCAGGAAGGTTCTTGAAGAGTCCGAGAGGCCATAAAGTTTACAGAAGAAGGACACGGCAGTCAGCCAAGAGCCGACTGACCCTTTAGAAAAACCCCATTACCTTTAAGCCCATTGATCCATTCCTAAGGACCCCATTGGACAACATCACAAGATGGCTGGCTCGTCCTATCACAGAAGGTGATCTATTTAGACCAATGCTTCACATAAGCGGTCCAAGTAGAGGGGGCCAGTGAAAAAACGCATCATGGCAATCAAAGATCTCCCAACTGCGCTACCTGTCATAGATAATTGGAACAAACGACTCTGTTAATATCCGCCTGAGGAACCAACGCATAGAATGCTTTCCATTGAAAGCGAGAGAGCGCATCAGCAATTCTATTCTGGACGCCGGGTGCAGACACTTCAGCGCCAGTAGGCGAGGGTACCGCACTACCAGGGGAAATCCCCACAAGAGCATGTTAACAGCAAAACTACGCTCATGTTATCCATCCAGAACACAACCTCTTGATCCCTTAGCTGCTCACGCTAGACCTCGAAGGCAACAATAAGTGGAAGAGCTCTAACAGGCAAAATTTCTTAACAAGCCCCTTGGAACCCATGACCGAGGCCATGGGCCGGCACTCCAGTGACCGGACAAGAAGGATGCACACCCGTGAGACCCTGCCGCATCAGTGAACAACTGAATTACCATGTTGGAAGAAACAGCCTTCCGCCATAAGCAGATCCCATTAAAATGGTTCAGGAATTGTTCCCATACTGCAAAGTCATCAAACATTTCTGCCATTACGCAAAACTCACTCGCTTGGGACCGCTCCCCGCACGACTGCCCTTCGAGCCGCCAAAGAAAAATTCTGCTTATAGGAATAATCCTACCGGTGAAATTCAGAAGACCCAACATGGTCTGGAGATCCTTTATGGAACAAACAAAGGACCCGAATTCCCTAACCGTACCCACCATACGGGCAATCTTATCTTGTAGCAAATGACACTGCTTAACGATGAGTCAATCTTGATACCCAAAAGGTAAGGCACGTGCAAAGGCACTGGGTCTTACCCTCCGCCAGAGGGACACCCATTCTGGCCAGCAAAAATCTTATCACTTCCATCAGGAAAGTGCACTCAGCGTATCCAGCATAACCAAGCAGCAGGAAATCATCCAGGCAATGTGCCAGGCCATCAAAATCAGCAATCACTGAGATGGCCCAGTGTAAGAAGCTCTGAAGGCTTCAAAATGAGCACATGATATAGAACAGCTCATAGGCAAGCTTTCGTCCACAAAATACTTGCCCTAACGCCAACATCCCATGAGGCGAAAGGAGAAGAGGTGAATGGGAAGCAGCCGAAATGCAGATACCGCATCCAGTTTTGCCAGAAAGGGGGCCCCTGCCCTCCATACCAGTGCTAACACGTCATAAAAGGACTGGTAGTGAACCGAACTGAGCTCAGGGGAAATAGCATTATTGACCGACCGACTGACCTCCCTTTAGGGAAGGAAAGGCGCTGGATGAGCTGGGACTTACCCAGCTCCTTTGTAGGAACAACCCCAGGAGGAGAGAGAAACCAACCCCCGAATCGGAATCTCCACAAATGAGCCAGCCATGCGGCCCAAAGCAATCTCCTTGTCCATCTTTTTCCCTGCAACGCTAGGAAATTTGTATGCCGATTTCGGATTCCTCCGAACAGGGAAACCCTCTATTGCAAAGCTGAAGGGGATATGAATCCCTGGCGGAGGCCGCTGCCTAGCAAGGCAGCCACCCTCCTATCCGGATAAAAACAATCATTTTCCAATTACGGCTACCCTCAGTGGGGTGGCCACCCTTTCCAGCAGTGAAAGGTTTGGAACTGGAACTAGGCTGCTCTTGCGACCGGCCCACGTCGTGGGATCTGTTACACTCCAACCGGTGTGGCCATCCAGCGATGCTTACTCACGTGGCAAAAAACACACGCTGGCCCTTTGGGGCAGAGCTTATTCTGGAACTGCGCAGCAATACCTGTGGGACGCCGTTGAGAGCGCTAAGGTGCCCGATTGCCAGGAGGCCCAGCAGAGACGTGCCCGGGCAAAAAAAGGCTTTTCAGGCCCCAACTGTGCCCCTAACCACGAATCTACGTCGCCGAAATCAGGAGGGGATTACCAACCATCTATCGCTGAACGCGACGTCATAATCCCGCCATGCCCCTTCCCGAAACCGCTCGTAAGAGGTTTAGATGGCCTCTTGATATTTGAGGATATTCAGAGCCCGATCGGGAAGTTTAGTGACGTAACACCGCCATTTATTTCTGGTGATAGACCTTGGCCGAAAGCTCAAACCTATGCACATATTTACCCTCCTGAATGCGTCTAATAGTTTTGGACTTCAGATGCTTGAGAAGGCTTAATTAGAGGGCCGCTTGTGCTTGTCCCCATATATGGCCATTGTACGCCCCGCTGTCGCCCCAGGGACAGCCACCCCTGCTGGCGCGGGAGGTGTCTGTAATGGAACACGGGGCTCTAGCGAGAGGAACCAGGGGAGAGGGGGAGGACGCACCTTGACTAACCACTTCATCATCTTATACATTCCCTTCTGCCCTTTAGCCTCCGACCCCAGGGACCTATCACTCACTCAGACCCAGAATCATCCGAAGATGAACTAAAGCCCCTATGCCCGAAAGATAAAATGGTCTCACCAGTTCCAAGAGGGGCAGCTGTACTCTTCCTTGCCACGACCACCTGGACTGGACTGCATTGGCACCCAAGCATTCTGTGGCTCCATGACATTCACCACTTCTTGCGATTCCATGCTCTCCAGTTCCAAGAGGGGCGCTGCACAGGCAGGGGATCAGAGGACGTTGACGGCTGTTCTCGACTCCTCATCCTCAATACCAACTGCACCGGACTGCATGGCCGCTAACTCCTTCTGAGAATCCATGATTTTCTGTAATGAAAAATGAAAGAGAGGAGTACCACGGGGAGAGGACAAAGGCCGATCAACAGTGTCATCAACCCCCCAGGACTAACACTCCTGCGCCTTGTGCCACAAGCAGACTCCACACACTCAGACACACTGCCCGCATGTACATTCAATACTGCTTCAGCAAACTGAACCTGCCTACCCACAACCTGAAAAGCACTCGCAGGGACCCCCTGACATAACTTGGGGGGATGATAGGGGCCTTTTTGGGAGAAACGATAGTGGTGACACCCAGGGAGGCCACGCTGAGGGCCACACCGGCAGGCGACTCACGCTTGCCCCACGATGTGTTGCCCGAGGAGGCCCGCACGGCTCCTACTAAGCTGTGAGTTACTAGCGGCCTTTCTCTTGCCCCCCGCCTGACTAGGCAATGACTGAGGACCTAAATTATCCATATCTACTGACGTATCCCCGGTCAGGCCTGCGGCCTGCTCATAATCGCCAGAAATTGCCCCCCATCTGAGCTCACCATCCTGCAAATTGTCCCCACATGGCTCTGGGCCTAAGTCCCCCAAAGCGCCAAACATATTGCCCCCACGAGGCTCTTGGTCTTGGCCCCCTAAAACACTCGACAAATTGCCCCCACGCAAGCGCTGTACCCCTGTGCCAAGCTGCGCCTCCCCCCCTCCCCCCCCGAGGCACTCCTCTCTCACCTGAGCACACCGGAGGCGAAGATGACGCTACCCGCTATGCTGCCGCTGCCCGAATGCCGATCCAGAAGTGATGTCACCGGACGTGACGTCACCGGAAATGGTCAACCGGAAGGGATGTCATCCAAAGCGGACATGGCCGCCCGCGTGGATGACGGTTCCCGCGCCGCAGACCGATGAGCCGGAGACGGATGAGGAGACCAGAAGCCGCCATTACCGAAGGGGAAACTACCGCCCGACCGAACCGCTAAGGACTGGAGGAGCGCGCGTTGCGGCCGACGGAGAAGGTAAGGGAATGCTCCCACTAGGCCCACCACCGACACCTTAGGGGCAGCATTCGCGATGCTGGGAAAATAACCCCAGACACAGCCCCCACATGGCTAAATGGGAGGGGGACAGGGAGACAAAGCAGGGTCTACATTATCAAGCGGGCAGATGAAGAGGCCAAGTGAGGGAGGGGGGGAGCCCCGGGCCCACAGGATACAAATAGGAGGAAAACCGGGGAGCGACTCACCGGGTCCTGGGGTTAACGTGGCACAACATCTTCCTCAGCTTTACAGTCCACAATCATAAATTCTTCCAACTCCTCCACTCTCACAGGATATGTGGCTGAACAATCCATGCTGCAGAAAACTGGTATCAGACAGCATGACAGATCCTGCAAGCTGTGAAGACAAGCTGGAAAGATGGTTTGGGGCCTGTAGCTTGGCTTCTTAAAGGTGAGCCCTATACCCACCGACAAAAATGCAACATTGTTGCCACTGCACAGCAGCTCACTCCTAAGGGCCTTAATTCTTATGTATGTTACGGGCTATGCTGCCCTCCACTGTCTATCTCACACACACACTAATACACACACTCTCTCTCACACACACTTATACACACTCTCACACATACACTCTCTAACACATTCTCTCTTCACACACACTAATACACACTCTCACACATACACACACTCTGTAACACACCCACTAATACACACACTCACACACTCTCTAACATGCTCTCTATCTCACACACACTAATACACACTCTCACACATACACACTCTCTAACACACTCTCTCACACACACACTCACACACTCTCTAACACATACACACTCTCTCTCCCACACACACTAATACACACTATCACACATACACACTCTCTATCTCACACACACTAATACACACTCTCACACATACACACTCTTACACACACACTCTCACACATACACACTCTCTAACACAGTCTCTCTCACACACACTCACACATACACACTCTCTAACACGCTCTCTCTCACACACACTAATACACACACTCACATACACACTCTCTAACACGCTCTCTCTCACACACACACTAATACACAGTGTCACACATACACGCTCTCTATCTCACACACACTAATACACACTCTCACACATACACACTCTCTATCTCACACACACTAATACACACTCTCACACATACACACGCTCTAACACACTCTCTCTCACACACACACTCTCACACATTGAACAGTCAGAGGAACAATAGTCCCTAACGAGGTGCGCTTGTGTGTGGAAAAGTTTTAACTTCATGCAAATCCAGAGGACTCAGGCAGCACTCCCGAATGATGATATAGTAGAATATCCTGCAGATAACAGAGAGAAGAGAGAGGCGCCACCATAGAACAGTAGCATTTGGATAAATTCTGGATCACAGGAGTAAACCCTCCCCCAAAGAAGAATCTACTCACAAGTCGGAGCGGCACAAGACAAAGTGCCAGATACAACTAGTCGGGACTGTTGTTAGTCGCCCGACAGACACGCTGGAACGCCACTCCATCACTGCTTTCGTCACAGGGGCTCGTCCTGTCTAAATGCCGAATCCTCCAAATCAAACACAGTGGTGTCTTGCTAGAAATGCCGGTGAGGTTAGCAAACTCCAAAGTGTAACTGTAGCGGAGAGGCAATATCCGCAATATCTTTTAGTTAGGCAGAGACATCCTCATCTTAAAAATGTCGTCTAAACAATTCAGTCCAAGTTTAAGTCTAAATCAGCTATTTATTTTGCTTCTAGCCACTGCTTAAAACTGGTGCAACAACTACAACTGCTAACAACAACTGTCTTAGGCCTAGATTTGGAGTTCGGCGGTAGCCGTCAAAACCAGCGTTAGAGGCTCCTAACGCTGGTTTTGGCCGCCCGCTGGTATTTGGAGTCAGTGATTAAAGGGTCTAACGCTCACTTTACAGCCGCGACTTTTCCATACCGCAGATCCCCCTACGCCATTTGCGTAGCCTATATTTTCAATGGGATCTTTCTAACGCTGGTATTTAGAGTCGTTTCTGAAGTGAGCGTTAGAGCTCTAACGACAAAACTCCAGCCGCCTGAAAATAGCAGGAGTTAAGAGCTTTCTGGCTAACGCCGGTTCATAAAGCTCTTAACTACTGTACCCTAAAGTACACTAACACCCATAAACTACCTATGTACCCCTAAACCGAGGCCCCCCCACATCGCCGACACTCGATTAAAATTTTTAACCCCTAATCTGCCGACCGCCACCTACGTTATATTTATGTACCCCTAATCTGCTGCCCCTAACCCCGCCGACCCCTGTATTACATTTATTAAACCCTAACTTGCCCCCCACAACGTCGCCGCCAGCTACTTAAAATAATTAACCCCTAATCTTCCGACCGCAAATCGCCGCCACCTACGTTATCCCTATGTACCCCTAATCTGCTGCCCCTAACATCGCCGACCCCTATATTATATTTATTAACCCCTAATCTGCCCCCCTCAACGTCGCCGACACCTGCCTACACTTATTAACCCCTAATCTGCCGAGCGGACCTGAGCGCTACTATAATAAATGTATTAACCCCTAATCCGCCTCACTAACCCTATCATAAATAGTATTAACCCCTAATCTGCCCTCCCTAACATCGCCGACACCTAACTTCAATTATTAACCCCCTAATCTGCCGACCGGAGCTCACCGCTATTCTAATAAATGTATTAACCCCTAAAGCTAAGTCTAACCCTAACACTAACACCCCCCTAAGTTAAATATAATTTTTATCTAACAAAATAAATTAACTCTTATTAAATAACTTATTCCTATTTAAAGCTAAATACTTACCTGTAAAATAAATCCTAATATAGCTACAATATAAATTATAATTATATTATAGCTATTTTAGGATTAATATTTATTTTACAGGCAACTTTGTAATTATTTTAACCAGGTACAATAGCTATTAAATAGTTAAGAACTATTTAATAGTTACCTAGTTAAAATAATAACAAATTTACCTGTAAAATAAATCCTAACCTAAGTTATAATTAAACCTAACACTACCCTATCAATAAAATAATTAAATAAACTACCTACAATTACCTACAATTAACCTAACACTACACTATCAATAAATTAATTAAACACAATTCCTACAAATAAATACAATTAAATAAACTAGCTAAAGTACAAAAAATAAAAAAGAACTAAGTTACAGAAAATAAAAAAATATTTACAAACATAAGAAAAATATTACAACAATTTTAAACTAATTACACCTACTCTAAGCCCCCTAATAAAATAACAAAGCCCCCCAAAATAAAAAATTCCCTACCCTATTCTAAATTAAAAAAGTTACAAGCTCTTTTACCTTACCAGCCCTGAACAGGGCCCTTTGCGGGGCATGCCCCAAGAATTTCAGCTCTTTTGCCTGTAAAAAAAAACATACAATACCCCCCCCCCAACATTACAACCCACCACCCACATACCCCTAATCTAACCCAAACCCCCCTTAAATAAACCTAACACTAAGCCCCTGAAGATCTTCCTACCTTGTCTTCACCATCCAGGTATCACCGATCCGTCCTGGCTCCAAGATCTTCATCCAACCCAAGCGGGGGTTGGCGATCCATAATCCGGTCCAGAAGAGGCTCCAAAGTCTTCCTCCTATCCGGCAAGAAGAGGACATCCGGACCGGCAAACATCTTCTCCAAGCGGCATCTTCGATCTTCTTCCATCCGGAGCGAAGCGGCAGGATCCTGAAGACATCCAGCGCGGAACATCCATCCGGACCGAAGACTGAACGACGAATGACTGTTCCTTTAAGGGACGTCATCCAAGATGGCGTCCCTCGAATTCCGATTGGCTGATAGGATTCTATCAGCCAATCGGAATTAAGGTAGGAATTTTCTGATTGGCTGATGGAATCAGCCAATCAGAATCAAGTTCAATCCGATTGGCTGATCCAATCAGCCAATCAGATTGAGCTCGCATTCTATTGGCTGTTCCGATCAGCCAATAGAATGCGAGCTCAATCTGATTGGCTGATTGGATCGGCCAATCGGATTGAACTAGATTCTGATTGGCTGATTCCATCAGCCAATCAGAAAATTCCTACCTTAATTCCGATTGGCTGATAGAATCCTATCAGCCAATCGGAATTCGAGGGACGCCATCTTGGATGACGTCCCTTAAAGGAACAGTCATTCGTTGTTCAGTCGTCGGTCCGGATGGATGTTCCGCGCTGGATGTCTTCAGGATCCTGCCGCTTCGCTCCGGATGGAAGAAGATCGAAGATGCCGCTTGGAGAAGATGTTTGCCGGTCCGGATGTCCTCTTCTTGCCGGATAGGAGGAAGACTTTGGAGCCTCTTCTGGACCGGATTATGGATCGCCAACCCCCGCTTGGGTTGGATGAAGATCTTGGAGCCAGGACGGATCGGTGATACCTGGATGGTGAAGACAAGGTAGGAAGATCTTCAGGGGCTTAGTGTTAGGTTTATTTAAGGGGGGTTTGGGTTAGATTAGGGGTATGTGGGTGGTGGGTTGTAATGTTGGGGGGGGGTATTGTATGTTTTTTTTTACAGGCAAAAGAGCTGAAATCCTTGGGGCATGCCCCGCAAAGGGCCCTGTTCAGGGCTGGTAAGGTAAAAGAGCTTGTAACTTTTTTAATTTAGAATAGGGTAGGGAATTTTTTATTTTGGGGGGCTTTGTTATTTTATTAGGGGGCTTAGAGTAGTTCTGTAACTTAGTTCTTTTTTATTTTTTGTACTTTAGCTAGTTTATTTAATTGTATTTATTTGTAGGAATTGTGTTTAATTAATTTATTGATAGTGTAGTGTTAGGTTAATTGTAGGTAATTGTAGGTAGTTTATTTAATTATTTTATTGATAGGGTAGTGTTAGGTTTAATTATAACTTAGGTTAGGATTTATTTTACAGGTAAATTTGTTATTATTTTAACTAGGTAACTATTAAATAGTTCTTAACTATTTAATAGCTATTGTACCTGGTTAAAATAAATACAAAGTTACCTGTAAAATAAATATTAATCCTAAAATAGCTATAATATAATTATAATTTATATTGTAGCTATATTAGGATTTATTTTACAGGTAAGTATTTAGCTTTAAATAGAAATAAGTTATTTAATAAGAGTTAATTTATTTAGTTAGATTTAAATTATATTTAACTTAGGGGGGTGTTAGTGTTAGGGTTAGACTTAGCTTTAGGGGTTAATCCATTTATTAGAATAGCGGTGAGCTCCGATCGGAAGATTAGGGGTTAATAATTGAAGGTAGGTGTCGGCGATGTTAGGGAGGGCAGATTAGGGGTTAATACTATTTATGATAGGGTTAGTGAGGCGGATTAGGGGTTAATAACTTTATTATAGTAGCGCTCAGGTCCGCTCGGCAGATTAGGGGTTAATAAGTGTAGGCAGGTGTCGGCGACGTTGTGGGGGGCAGGTTAGGGGTTAATAAATATAATATAGGGGTCGGCGGTGTTAGGGGCAGCAGATTAGGGGTACATAAGTATAACGTAGGTGGCGGCGGTTTACGGAGCGGCAGATTAGGGGTTTAAAAAAATATGCAGGGGTCAGCGATAGCGGGGGCGGCAGATTAGGGGTTAATCAGTGTAAGGCTAGGGGTGTTTAGACTCGGGGTACATGTTAGAGTGTTAGGTGCAGACGTAGGAAGTGTTTCCCCATAGGAAACAATGGGGCTGCGTTAGGAGCTGAACGCTGCTTTTTTGCAGGTGTTAGGTTTTTTTTCAGCTCAAACAGCCCCATTGTTTCCTATGGGGGAATCGTGCACGAGCACGTTTTTGAGGCCGGCCGCGTCCGTAAGCAACTCTGGTATCGAGAGTTGCATTTGCGGTAAAAATGCTCTACGCTCCTTTTTTGGAGCCTAACGCAGCATTTGTTTGAACTCTCGATACCAGAGTTAATTTTATGGTGCGGCCAGAAAAAAGCCCGCGGAGCGTTAACAGCCCTTTTACCGCCGAACTCCAAATCTAGGCCTTAGACAATACAGTTACTCAAAACTAACAGTTACTCAAAACTGAAGTTAACCCCTCCAGTACTGTTGGATTTGCACCCTGTACCTATAATGGGCACAGGGTGACTTAACATAATGCCTGAATCCATAATCCGTAGGGAGGTTGACAGAGGGGTCTGTCACATGGCCCCCTCCTGGTGGGACACTCCGGCAGACCCGGCTTGACCCTTTGGTGGGTCAACTTAGGGATGACCGGACTAGGAGGTGGTAGGAATGTCAGTTTGCCGGGACAATCCATCTGCATTCCCGTTATGAGAGAGAATTCCTGTCCATATAAATAAGGGTTCAACTTCTTCAGTGCCCAGACCAGGGCTAAACATTCCTTCAAGTTTTTGTTTTCATAAACGCTTCTTTCCAGTTGGACACAAATCTCATCGGCTTCTTTACAAGTTTTTTGTACCTGCTCTTTATAGGTATCCACAAGCCCTTCATACTGACGTAGGGTGCCCTTGAGTTGCTGCACCTCACTATGAGCCAGCGTCAGCTTCTCCAGTGTCGCTAAGTTTGTCTTTAATGTTTCATGTTCCACTCTGAAGCTGGTGTTTTCTGCGGTCTGTCGGTGCAGCTTGTCTAGCAGAGATTCCCGTTCTAAATTAGTTTTTTCCTCTGCGCTCCTCTTCTCTCCCGCTAGCACCGTTACGTGATTGTTTAACATGACCATTTCATCCTCTACTTGACACTTCTCCTTCATCAGCGTATTGTAACGGGACTTCCACGTATCAATAGTGGACAGAGATTTACAGAGCTCAACGTCCTGGGGTTCAGCAGCAGGTGGGTCAGTCTCTGCGGATTAAGGGTTAATATCGGCGGGACCCATGGGAGCGTAGGCAGAAACAAGGGGGGACAAGTTATTTCCAAGGAGAACATCAGCTGGTAAGTCCTTCATGACCCCCACATTCACATGTCTATAGCCCACTCCCCAATTCAAATGTACCCAGGCAACAGGTAGGCGAAACACAGCGCCCCCTGCTACCCTCACAGCCACAGTGTCTCCGGTGTGCTGGTTCTCAGACACCAAGTTCTTTTGGAGCAAGGTCATGGTAGCACCAGTATCCTGTAGACCACTGACCTCCTTCCCATTCACTTTAACCAGTTGCCGGTGTTGTTGCCGGTTATCCCGGTGGGCAGCTTGCACGGGGTTTGCTTCATTTACATAAAATGGAAAATTCAAGAACAAGGGGTCATGAGCTCAAGCTAAAGGGTAGTAGATTCAGAAGTAATTTGAGGAAGCACTTCTTTACAGAAAGAGTGATTGATTTATGGAATAAACTTCCTCAAGAGGTAGTAGCAACAAACACTGTGGGGGACTTTAAAAATGCATGGGACAAGCATAGGGCTATCCTACGAACTAGATAAGTTTATACTGTTAGGTAAGGTCGGGCAGACTTGCTGGGCCTATGGCTCTTATCTGCCGTCAATATCTATGTTTCTATGTTTATGTAGGATGCCCCAGCATTCTTCCTCCTCTACGCAGTGGGCAGCAGGCTGAGGGTTATGTGGGTTTCCGCCGGCGGGTCTTCTCTAGGACTGTGCTTGGTTGGCTGTGTTTAGGGGACACTCTGGTCTTTTGTGCCCTAGTTGCTTACATCCAAAGCACCGAATAGGCTGTGAGTAATCCCGTGAGTTGAACCGGGCTGTCTGAGGATAGTTCGTGGCTGAAGGCGGTGTGGTAGAGCGGTGCGCCGGGGGTTGGTAACTGGTAGCTGCTGGGGTGACTGTGGGTCTGTACTCCCCTCTGGCAGGGATCTTATTGGTTGCAGTGTCCAGTTTGTGGGCATCCGTATACTCATCTGCCAGGCAAGCAGCTTCATGCAGTGTGGAGGGTTTACGGTCCTGAACCCACTCTCTAACTCCTGTGGATAACTTGTTGAAGCAATATTGCAACAGGAATAGCTGCAGCACCTCTTCCTCGGATACGGCTTGGCACCCCGCCATCCAGTGAGCTGCTGTGCGGTGCACCTTACATGCCCACTCAACGTAGGAATCTCCAGCTAATTTAACAGTGTCTCTGAACCACCTCCTGTATGCCTCCGGTGTAATCGCATACCTGGAGAGCAGAGCCTCTTTTACAGTATTATAATCCCCGACTTCCTCATCTGGAATGGCCGAAAAGCCTCGCTGGCCTTGCCGGATAATTTTCCGGATAATATCGTGACCCAGTCTTCTGCGGGTACCTTGTGCTGTGCACATTGTCTCTCAAAATCCGCAAGATACCCATCAATCTCTCCTTCTGTTTCCATGAAGTTTTTAAAAGCTGCAAAATGTACCTTTCTCTTTTCCACTGGGGTTGCTGTGACTTGGGCTGCTGCAGCGCTGCTTTGGCGAAGTAGGTTGGCATCCACAGCTGCTATGACCCGGTCGATAATTTCGGCAGTCGGGTTGGGGCCATAATGTGCCAGTCTTATTTTAACCGCCCGGTCAAAGCTTGCTTCTTTGGGAGTTCTGTCTGATATCCTGGGCTCATTGGTTCCTTCGGGCCCTAGTACTCCGTCCATCTCGGTCAGTATTGTAATAATCTCCCTCTTCCTGAGGTTACTGGCTTGTCTGCCCCGTTGTTCCAGCAGGTCTTTAAGGGTGGCTCTTTTCAGCCTTTCATACTGTATTCCCATTAGGTCCGGATGTGTAGTTGCTCTTCTGGGCTATGAGGACTAACCCGTCCCTTGCCACCAATTGTAGCGGAGAGGCAGTAGGATCCGCAATATCTTTTAGTTAGGCAGAGACATCCTCATCTTAAAAATGTTGTCTAAATAATTCAGTCCAAGTTTAAGTCTAAATCAGCTATTTATTTTGCTTCTAGCCACTGCTTAAAACTGGTGCAACAACTACAACTGCTAACAACAACTGTCTTAGACAATACAGTTACTCAAAACTAACAGTTACTTAAAACTGAAGTTAACCCCTCCAGTACTGTTGGATTTGCACCCTGTACCTATAATGGGAACAGGGTGACTTAAATGGGACATAATACTCATATGCTAAATTACTTATGATGCAGTAGAACTGTAAAAAGCTGACAGGAAAATATCACCTGAGCATCTCTATGTAAAAAAGGAAGATATTTTACCTCACAATCTCCTCAGCTCAGCAGAGTAAGTTCTGTGTAAAAAGTTATACTCAGCTGCTGCCCAGCTGCAGGGAAAAAAATAAAAAAAAATCAAGAAATGAACAGCAACCAATCAGCATCAGCATTGCTGAGGTCATGAACTCTTTTACTGTGATCTCATGAGATTTGACTTAACTCTCATGAGAATTCATAGTAAACTTCCTTTACCTGATTGGTGTAATAAGATGAGAGTGCACGAGGCTCAGCCTTTCAGCTGTCCCAGGACAGACATACTAATATGCTGCTTAGAAATGCTTTACAATGGGATGTGGCTACTGAGGAACTTTTGAGGTAAAATATCTTTCTTTTTTACATAGAGATGTTCAGGTGATATTTTCTAGTCAGCTTTTTACAGCTATACTGCATCACTTTCAAGTGTTTAAACATTTGGGTATTATGGCCCTTTAACATAATGCCTGAATCCATAATCCGTAGGGAGGTTGACAGAGGGGTCTGTCACAGTAACGTTGTATAAAATAGCGGTAAACTTGTACCACAAAATCACAGAGTAGGGTATATAAAAAAGAGACAATTTATTAAAAGTCTAAAAACAAACAGCAATGCGTTTCTCAGCTTTATACAAGCCGTTTCATCAGGCTGTCTCTTTTTTATATACCCTACTCTGTGATTTTGTGGTACAAGTTTACCGCTATTTTATACAACGTTACACTTTGGAGTTTGCTAACTTCACCGGCATTTCTAGCAAGACACCTCCGTGTTTGATTTGGAGGATTCAGCATTTAGACTAGACGAGCCCCTGTGACGAAAGGAGTGGCGTTCCAGCGTGTCTGTCGGGCGACTCACAACAGTCCTGACTAGTTGTATCTGGCACTTTGTCTTGTGCCGCTCCGCTTGCGAGTAGATTCTTCTTTGGGGGAGGGTTTACTCCTGTTATCCAGAATTTATTGAAACTATACTGTTCTATGGTGGCGCCTCTCTTTTCTCTCTGTTGTCTGCAGGATACTCTACACTCACTCATACACACTCTCTAACACGCTCTCTATCTCACACACACACTAATACACACTCACACACATACCCACTCTCTAACATACTCTTCCTTACACACACTAATATACACTCTCTTTCTCACACACACTAATACACACTCTCACACACACTCGCTAACACACTCTCACACACACTAATACACACTCTCACACATGCACACACTCTAATACACTCTCTCTCTCACACACACTAATACACACACACATACACACTCTCTCACACACACTGATACACACTCACACATACACACTCTCTAACGCTCTCTCTCTCTCACACACTCACTCACACACTCTCTCACACACACACTAATACACTCTCTCTCACACACATACACACTCTCTAACACACTCACACTAATACACACTCTCACACACACACTAATACACACTCTCACACATAAACACTCTCTAACACACTCTCTCTCACACACACACACACACACTAATACACACTCTCTAACACGCTCTCACACACACTAATACACACTCTCACACACACACTCTCTAACACTCTCTCTCACACACACTAATACACACACACTTTCTAACACGCTCTCTATTGCACACTCTCACACATACACACTCTCACACATACACACTAAAATACACACAGACACACACACAAGAGAGAAATAACAATGGACATGTACAGTATGTTGCAAATGCACAATGTTAAATATAGAGTAAATCAAGTCTCTATATGAGGTGCGCAAAGTTCAGAAAGGCGTTCAGTAGGTGGATGTTCCCAGAATCTTCTGAAGAAGCAGGCAGCACTCTTGTATAGTGAAGGTAGGTGCCTATGAATCATAGAGAAAGAGAGAGGCGCCTCATGGGACAGTATCGTAACAACCAGAGAAGGCAAACAATGAGGCAGCCCGTGATGGGGTATACTCACAAGGATAGCGGCATATGAGAACGCCTAGTAGAGCGGGACGGGACTTTAGGTCGCCCGACAGACATACACAGCAGTGCGTCGAGACGTCAGGTCACGGGGTCCGTTCAGCCAATCAGAATTCTGAGCGGGCAGGTACCACTGGAATCATTGAAGACTGTCATTAGACGAGAGCTTTTGCATAGTCAGCAGACCTGGCAGACAAGCCTAGCATTGGCTACTCCCGGAACAGCTTTGACGTCTGATGCCGATTCTCTTTGGCCGCTGATTGGCTGAACGGACCCCGTGACCTGACGTCTCCACGCACTGCTGTGTATGTCTGTCGGGCGACCTAAAGTCCCATCCCGCTCTACTAGGCATTCTCATATGCCGCTATCCTTGTGAGTATACCCCATCACGGGCTGCCTCATTGTTTGCCTTCTCTGGTTGTTACGATACTGTCCCATGAGGCGCCTCTCTCTTTCTCTTAAATGCACAATGTCACCTTTTTGAGGTGTGTCAAACCAAACCCTGAAATTTGTGTGTACAGTCCTGACTCAGCTTCAAACTGGACAAAAATGGAAACCCGAACTATCTGGGTCATTCCCGGAAAGGTGGCAACCCCTTTTGTTAGAGACTACTGCTATTTGAGAGGCCTGCAAACTACTGAACTACTAGAAAGAGGCCTGTAAACCACTGGCAGAGAGAGGCCTGCAAATAACTGAACTGCTAGTGAGAGGCCAGTGAACTGCATAAAACCACTTACTTTCTAGAGAGAGACACCACTAACCTGCCAAGAGTGTTCTGTTACTAATGAACTACCAGAGAACTGATTAGAGCCACACACCTTCCAGACTGAGTCCATCAGCTACTGACCTACCTCAGAGACATCTGTAGTCACTACAAGAAGCTGACAAAATACCAAGAAAGAGGAATGCAGCTTCTGATCTACCAGAAAGAGGCCTAAATCTGCTGAACCTCTGCAACCTCTGATCTAATAGGAGGCCTCTTGTATCTGTACTACCAGAGGCCTGTAACCTCTGATCTAATAGAGAGGCCTCTTGTCTCTGTACTACCAGAGGCCTGTAACCTCTGATCTAATAGAGAGGCTTCTTGTCTCTTTACTACCAGAGGCCTTCAACCTCTGATCTAATAGAGAGGCCTCTTGTCTCTGTACTACCAGAGGCCTGCAACCTCTGATCTAATAGAGAGGCCTCTTGTCTCTGTACTACCAGAGGCCTGTAACCTCTGATCTAATAGAGAGGCCTCTTGTCTCTTTACTACCAGAGGCCTGTAACCTCTGATCTAATAGAGAGGCCTCTTGTCTCTGTACTACCAGAGGCCTGTAACCTCTGATCTAATAGAGAGGCCTCTTGTCTCTTTACTACCAGAGGCCTGTAACCTCTGAGCTACCATAGAGAAGCTTGAAGCTGCTGATCTATCAGTGAACTACCAGTGAGAGGCCTGCAGCTAATGAACTACCAGAGAGAAGCCTGCAGCTAGTGAACTACCAGTGAGAAGCCTGCAGCTAGTGAACTACCAGAGAGAAGCCTGCAGCTAGTGAACTACCAGTGAGAAGCCTGCAGCTAGTGAACTACCAGTGAGAAGCCTGCAGCTAGTGAACTACCAGAGAGAAGCCTGCAGCTAGTGAACTACCAGTGAGAAGCCTGCAGCTAGTGAACTACCAGAGAGAAGCCTGCAGCTAGTGAACTACCAGAGAGAAGCCTGCAGCTAGTGAACTACCAGAGAGAAGCCTGCAGCTAGTGAACTACCAATGAGAGGCCTGCAGCTAGTGAACTACCAATGAGAGGCCTGCAGCTAGTGAACTACCAATGAGAGGCCTGCAGCTAGTGAACTACCAATGAGAGGCCTGCAGCTAGTGAACTACCAGTGAAAGGCCTGCAGCTAGTGAACTACCAGAGAGAAGCCTGCAGCTAGTGAACTACCAGTGAGAGGCCTGCAGCTAGTGAACTACCAGTGAGAGGCCTGCAGCTAGTGAACTACCAGTGAGAGGCCTGCAGCTAGTGAACTACCAGTGAGAGGCCTGCAGCTAGTGAACTACCAGAGAGAAGCCTGCAGCTAGTGAACTACCAGTGAGAGGACTGCATAGGGTTGCCACCCGTCCCTTAAAATACAGAACACTTATAAGTTACACATGCTGCAGGGTGTGCAGGGAGGAATATGTATAGTGCCTATGAATAGTGCTGTCCATAAACACAATGCATGTTCCTTCCTGCACACCCTGCAGCATGTGTAACTCATAAGTGTCCAGGAAAACATGGCTGAGGTGCCAACCCTAGGCCTGCAGCTAGTGAACTACCAGAGAGAGGTCTGCAGCTAGTGAACTACCAGAGAGAAGCCTGCAGCTAGTGAACTACCAGAGAGAAGCCTGCAGCTAGTGAACTACCAGAGAGAAGCCTGCAGCTAGTGAACTACCAGAGAGAAGCCTGCAGCTAGTGAACTACCAGAGAGAAGCCTGCAGCTAGTGAACTACCAGAGAGAAGCCTGCAGCTAATGAACTACCAGAGAGAAGCCTGCAGCTAGTGAACTACCAGAGAGAAGCCTGCAGCTAGTGAACTACCAGAGAGAAGCCTGCAGCTAGTGAACTACCAGTGAGAGGCCTGCAGCTAGTGAACTACCAGTGAGAGGCCTGCAGCTAGTGAACTACCAATGAGAGGCCTGCAGCTAGTGAACTACCAGTGAGAGGCCTGCAGCTAGTGAACTACCAATGAGAGGCCTGCAGCTAGTGAACTACCAGTGAGAGGCCTGCAGCTAGTGAACTACCAATGAGAGGCCTGCAGCTAGTGAACTACCAGTGAGAGGCCTGCAGCTAGTGAACTACCAGTGAGAGGCCTGCAGCTAGTGAACTACCAGAGAGAAGCCTGCAGCTAGTGAACTACCAGTGAGAGGCCTGCAGCTAGTGAACTACCAGTGAGAGGCCTGCAGCTAGTGAACTACCAGAGAGAAGCCTGCAGCTAGTGAACTACCAGTGAGAGGCCTGCAGCTAGTGAACTACCAGTGAGAGGCCTGCAGCTAGTGAACTACCAGTGAGAGGCCTGCAGCTAGTGAACTACCAGTGAGAGGCCTGCAGCTAGTGAACTACCAGAGAGAAGCCTGCAGCTAGTGAACTACCAATGAGAGGCCTGCAGCTAGTGAACTACCAGTGAGAGGCCTGCATAGGGTTGCCACCCGTCCCTTAAACTACAGAACACTTATAAGTTACACATGCTGCAGGGTGTGCAGGGAGGAATATGTATAGTGCCTATGAATAGTGCTGTCCATAAACACAATAAATGTTCCTTCCTGCACACCCTGCAGCATGTGTAACTCATAAGTGTCCTGGAAAACATGGCTGAGGTGCCAACCCTAGGCCTGCAGCTAGTGAACTACCAGTGAGAGGCCTGCAGCTAGTGAACTACCAGAGAGAAGCCTGCAGCTAGTGAACTACCAGAGAGAAGCCTGCAGCTAGTGAACTACCAGAGAGAAGCCTGCAGCTAGTGAACTACCAGAGAGAGGCCTGCAGCTAGTAAACTACCAGAGAGAGGCCTGCAGCTAGTGAACTACCAGAGAGAAGCCTGCAGCTAGTGAACTACCAGAGAGAAGCCTGCAGCTAGTGAACTACCAGAGAGAAGCCTGCAGCTAGTGAACTACCAGAGAGAAGCCTGCAGCTAGTGAACTACCAGAGAGAAGCCTGCAGCTAGTGAACTACCAGTGAGAAGCCTGCAGCTAGTGAACTACCAGAGAGAAGCCTGCAGCTAGTGAACTACCAGAGAGAGGCCTGCAGCTAGTAAACTACCAGAGAGAGGCCTGCAGCTAGTGAACTACCAGAGAGAAGCCTGCAGCTAGTGAACTACCAGAGAGAAGCCTGCAGCTAGTGAACTACCAGAGAGAAGCCTGCAGCTAGTGAACTACCAGAGAGAAGCCTGCAGCTAGTGAACAACCAGAGAGAAGCCTGCAGCTAGTGAACTACCAGTGAGAAGCCTGCAGCTAGTGAACTACCAGAGAGAAGCCTGCAGCTAGTGAACTACCAGAGAGAAGCCTGCAGCTAGTGAACTACCAGAGAGAGGCCTGCAGCTAATGAACTACCAGTGAGAGGCCTGCAGCTAGTGAACTACCAGAGAGAAGCCTGCAGCTAGTGAACTACCAGAGAGAAGCCTGCAGCTAGTGAACTACCAGAGAGAAGCCTGCAGCTAGTGAACTACCAGAGAGAAGCCTGCAGCTAGTGAACTACCAGAGAGAGGCCTGCAGCTAGTGAACTACCAGAGAGAAGCCTGCAGCTAGTGAACTACCAGAGAGAAGCCTGCAGCTAGTGAACTACCAGAGAGAAGCCTGCAGCTAGTGAACTACCAGTGAGAGGCCTGCAGCTAGTGAACTACCAGTGAGAGGCCTGCAGCTAGTTTACTACCAGTGAGAGGCCTGTAGCTAGTGAACTACCAGTGAGAGGCCTGTAGCTAGTGAACTACCAGTGAGAGGCCTGCAGCTAGTGAACTACCAGTGAGAGGCCTGTAGCTAGTGAACTACCAGAGAGAGGCCTGCAGCTGGTGAACTACCAGTGAGAGGCCTGCAGCTAGTGAACTACCAGTGAGAGGCCTGCAGCTAGTGAACTACCAGTGAGAGGCCTGTAGCTAGTGAACTACCAGTGAGAGGCCTGCAGCTAGTGAACTACCAGTGAGAGGCCTGTAGCTAGTGAACTACCAGAGAGAGGCCTGCAGCTGGTGAACTACCAGAGAGAAGCCTGCAGCTAGTGAACTACCAGAGAGAAGCCTGCAGCTAGTGAACTACCAGAGAGAAGCCTGCAGCTAGTGAACTACCAGAGAGAGGCCTGCAGCTAGTGAACTACCAGAGAGAAGCCTGCAGCTAGTGAACTACCAGAGAGAGGCCTGCAGCTAGTGAACTACCAGAGAGAGGTCTGCAGCTAGTGAACTACCAGAGAGAAGCCTGCAGCTAGTGAACTACCAGAGAGAAGCCTGCAGCTAGTGAACTACCAGAGAGAAGCCTGCAGCTAGTGAACTACCAGTGAGAGGCCTGCAGCTAGTTTACTACCAGTGAGAGGCCTGTAGCTAGTGAACTACCAGTGAGAAGCCTGCAGCTAGTGAACTACCAGAGAGAGGCCTGCAGCTAGTGAACTACCAGAGAGAAGCCTGCAGCTAGTAAACTACCAGAGAGAGGCCTGCAGCTGGTGAACTACCAGAGAGAAGCCTGCAGCTAGTAAACTACCAGAGAGAGGCCTGCAGCTAGTAAACTACCAGAGAGAGGCCTGCAGCTAGTAAACTACCAGAGAGAGGCCTGCAGCTGGTGAACTACCAGAGAGAAGCCTGCAGCTAGTGAACTACCAGAGAGAAGCCTGCAGCTAGTGAACTACCAGAGAGAGGCTTGCAGCTAGTAAACTACCAGAGAGAGGCCTGCAGCTAGTAAACTACCAGAGAGAGGCCTGCAGCTAGTGAACTACCAGAGAGAAGCCTGCAGCTAGTACACTACCAGAGAGAGGCCTGCAGCTAGTGAACTACCAGAGAGAGGCCTGCAGCTTCTGAAATACCAGTTAGAGGCCTCCAGCGACTGAATTTTCTGAGACATATGTGAACCATGGGCCTGATTCTCTAAAGCTCTCTGGTCTGGTGAGATTCTATAAGATGTCTCATCAGTATTTTAAAGCCCCTTAGGGATTGTTTTAAAGGCAATTTTTACATTGAGAACTCTGCATCTCATTAAGGCGAGGTAACTAGAGTTGCCAGTTGTCCAGTATTTTAGCAAACTGTCCAGTAAAGTCTGTACAAAAATAATGGACACTTAAATGTTCAGTATTTTTTAAATCCCCTAAGTGTCAGTTAAAGGGACATTCCAGCCACAATTTAAAGCCACATTGATGCCTTTCAGTTTTGAATAGAAGAATTTTTGAAATATACATGTGATTTAGAATAAAAAGCACAAAGTGTAAATGCAGAAGAACTGTAATGTCATGAAGTGCTATATTGCACTGGGCTTGTCTGACCTTCACATACAGAAATGCAGGGAACGCCCCTTGGAGAAGTAAATCAAAATCTGCCTTTTGAAAATTTCACTAGGGATCTCACAGGGAACATTTTAGAATATCACACCTGAGCAGATAGGCCCTGATATTCAAAACCTATATCTCATATATTGTCAGGGTGCCAGGAATCAGACTGAGACGAGAAGTGCAAAAATAATCACACCTTTATTAATAGCAAAAAATAATAAAAAGTCCACAAGTCAAATAACAAGCCAGGAGTCAAAACCAGAGCTGGTAGTGAGACGAGCCGAGTCAGGAGCCAAAGCGAATAGTCAGACGAGCCGGAATCAGGAACAAGGAAAACAGCAGAGTCAGGAACAAGCCAGGGATCAGGAGCCTGGAAGGACGTCAGGCAGCCAGGTAATACACAGGAACTCTCACAAACAGGTCTGAGACAACGCAAAGGCAAAGCATACTGAACAGAGGCCCTTTAAATAATAAGTGATGACATCACAATTCTGAGACTGCATCCTGTCTCACATAGATGATGCACACCAGTCTGGCCATAAAAGGAAGTGTAGGAAATGAGCAGCATCCCCCACAATGCACCATAGTCAGGAAGAGAGGTGAGTAAAATGGCTTCCAGCAGCACATGGCAAACACAACAGGGAAAAAACCCTGACAAATATACACTCACACACATTCTCTCACACACTACCACTCTCACACACACGCTAATATTCACTCACACACATTCTCTCACACACTACCACTCTCACGCTAATGCACACCAGTCTGGCCATAAAAGGAAGTGTAGGAAATGAGCAGCATCCCCCACAATGCACCATAGTCAGGAAGAGAGGTGAGTAAAATGGCTTCCAGCAGCACATGGCAAACACAACAGGGAAAAAACCCTGACAAATATACACTCACACACATTCTCTCACACACTACCACTCTCACACACACACTAATATACACTCATATACATTCTCTCACACGCTAACACACATTAATATACACTCACATACATTCTCTCACACACACACACTAATATACACTTACATACATTCTCTCACACGCTAACACACATTAATATACACTCACATACATTCTCTCACTCACACACTAATATACACTCACACACATTCTCTCACACACACGCTAATATACACTCACACACATTCTCTCACACACGCTAATATACATTCAAACACACGCTAATATACACACACACACACTAATATACATTCACACACATTCTCTCACACACTACCACTCACACACGCTAATATACATTCACACACATGCTAATATACACTCAAACACATTCTCTCACACACTACCACTCACACACACGCTAATATACACTCACACACATTCTCTCACACACTACCACTCTCACACACATGCTAATATACACTCACACACATTCTCTCACACACTACCACTCACACACACGCTAATATACACTCACACACATTCTCTCACACACTAACACTCTCACACACACACATTCTCTCACACACACTCTAATATACACACAGGTTAATATACACTCACACACACGCTAATATACACTCACACATATTCTCTTACACACTAACACTCTCACACACACGCTAATATACACTCACACACTACCACTCTTACACACATGCTAATATACACTCACACACATTCTCTCACACACTACCACTCTCACACACGCTAATATACACTCACACACATTCTCTCACACACTACCACTCACACACGCTAATATACATTCACACACATGCTAATATACACTCACACACATTCTCTCACACACTACCACTCACACACACGCTAATATACACTCACACACATTCTCTCACACACTACCACTCTCACACACATGCTAATATACATTCACACACATTCTCTCACACACTAACACTCTCACACACACATTCTCTCACACACACTCTAATATACACACAGGTTAATATACACTCACACATATTCTCTTACACACTAACACTCTCACACACACGCTAATATACACTCACACACTACCACTCTTACACACATGCTAATATACACTCACACACATTCTCTCACACACTACCACTCTCACACACGCTAATATACACTCACACACATTCTCTCACACACTACCACTCACACACGCTAATATACATTCACACACATGCTAATATACACTCACACACATTCTCTCACACACTACCACTCACACACACGCTAATATACACTCACACACATTCTCTCACACACTACCACTCTCACACACATGCTAATATACATTCACACACATTCTCTCACACACATTCTCTCACACACACTCTAATATACACACAGGTTAATATACACTCACACACACGCTAATATACACTCACACATATTCTCTTACACACTAACACTCTCACACACACGCTAATATACACTCACACACTACCACTCTTACACACATGCTAATATACACTCACACACATTCTCTCACACACTACCACTCTCACACACGCTAATATACACTCACACACATTCTCTCACACACTACCACTCACACACGCTAATATACATTCACACACATGCTAATATACACTCACACACATTCTCTCACACACTACCACTCACACACACGCTAATATACACTCACACACATTCTCTCACACACTACCACTCTCACACACATGCTAATATACATTCACACACATTCTCTCACACACTAACACTCTCACACACACGCTAATATACACACACACTAATATACACTCACACACTCACACACTAATATACACTCACACACATTCTCTCACACACACGCTAATATACACTCACACACATTCTCTCACACGCGCTAATATACATTCAAACACACGCTAATATACACACACACACACACTAATATACATTCACACACATTCTCTCACACACTACCACTCACACACGCTAATATACATTCACACACATGCTAATATACACTCACACACATTCTCTCACACACTACCACTCACACACACGCTAATATACACTCACACACATTCTCTCACACACTACCACTCTCACACACATGCTAATATACATTCACACACATTCTCTCACACACTAACACTCTCACACACACATTCTCTCACACACACTCTAATATACACACAGGTTAATATACACTCACACACACGCTAATATACACTCACACATATTCTCTTACACACTAACACTCTCACACACACGCTAATATACACTCACACACTACCACTCTTACACACATGCTAATATACACTCACACACATTCTCTCACACACTACCACTCACACACGCTAATATACACTCACACACATTCTCTCACACACTACCACTCACACACGCTAATATACATTCACACACATGCTAATATATACTCACACACATTCTCTCACACACTACCACTCACACACACGCTAATATACACTCACACACATTCTCTCACACACTACCACTCTCACACACATGCTAATATACATTCACACACATTCTCTCACACACGCTAATATACACACACACTAATATACACTCACACACATTCTCTCACACACTAACACTCTCACACACACGCTAATATACACACACACACTAATATCCACTCACACATATTCTCTTACACACACTCTCACACACGCTAATATACACTCACACACTACCACTCTTACACACATTCTCTCACACACACGCTAATATACACTCACACACATTCTCTCACACACTACCACTCTCACACACATGCTAATATACACTCACACACATTTTTCACACTCTAACACACACTAATATACACTCACACTAATATACACTCACATACATTCTCTCACACACACACTAATATACACTCACATACATTCTCTCACACGCTAACACACATTAATATACACTCACATACATTCTCACACACACACACTAATATACACTTACATACATTCTCTCACACGCTAACACACATTAATATACACTCACATACATTCTCTCACACACACACTAATATACACTCACATACATTCTCTCACATGCTAACACTCACACTAATATACACTCACATACATTCTCTCACACACACACTAATATACACTCATATACATTCTCTCACACGCTAACACACATTAATATACACTCACATACATTCTCTCTCTCACACACACACACTAATATACACTTACATACATTCTCTCACACGCTAACACACATTAATATACACTCACATACATTCTCTCACACACACACTAATATACACTCACATACATTCTCTCACACACTAACACACTCACACACTAATATACACTCACACACATTCTCTCACACACACGCTAATATACACTCACATACATTCTCTCACACACTAACACACTCACACACTAATATACACTCACACACATTCTCTCACACACGCTAATATACATTCAAACACACGCTAATATACACACACACACACACACTAATATACATTCACACACATTCTCTCACACACTACCACTCACACACGCTAATATACATTCACACACATGCTAATATACACTCACACACATTCTCTCACACACTACCACTCACACACACGCTAATATACACTCACACACATTCTCTCACACACTACCACTCTCACACACATGCTAATATACATTCACACACATTCTCTCACACACTAACACTCTCACACACACATTCTCTCACACACACTCTAATATACACACAGGTTAATATACACTCACACACACGCTAATATACACTCACACATATTCTCTTACACACTAACACTCTCACACACACGCTAATATACACTCACACACTACCACTCTTACACACATGCTAATATACACTCACACACATTCTCTCACACACTACCACTCACACACGCTGATATACACTCACACACATTCTCTCACACACTACCACTCACACACGCTAATATACATTCACACACATGCTAATATACACTCACACACATTCTCTCACACACTACCACTCACACACACGCTAATATACACTCACACACATTCTCTCACACACTACCACTCTCACACACATGCTAATATACATTCACACACATTCTCTCACACACGCTAATATACACACACACTAATATACACTCACACACATTCTCTCACACACTAACACTCTCACACACACGCTAATACTGTATACACACACACACTAATATCCACTCACACATATTCTCTTACACACACTCTCACACACGCTAATATACACTCACACACTACCACTCTTACACACACGCTAATATACACTCACACACATTCTCTCACACACTACCACTCACACACACGCTAATATACACTCACACACATTCTCTCACACACTACCACTCTCACACACATGCTAATATACACTCACACACATTTTTCACACTCTAACACACACTAATATACACTCACACACACACTAATATACACTCACATGCATTCTCACACACTACCACTCTCACACACACGCTAATATACATTCACACACATTCTCTCACACACTACCACTCTCACACACACGCTAATATACATTCACACACATTCTCTCACACACTACCACTCTCACACACGCTAATATACACTCACACACATTCTCTCACACACAGACACTAAGGGCTAGATTTATCAAAGCCATACTCCTCTAATATCGTCCAAAATAACGCATACAAACAGATCCTCATATTTATCAAAGCACTCTGCGCCTATAATTGCGCAAATCTGAAAGAAACTTTTTCGCAATATACATTAGTAATAGGCGTAATTTAACAGCCCGACCTACAAATATGCCCAGTTGCTTATTCATCATTGCTTTGCGCCGATAGTTTCGGCTGTAATTGCGTGTTGTATATTTCGCCATACAGACTAGGTCGAACACCATTATAATACATGCTTTTACATCTTGTGATGCAGTACTTTACTCTTTTAACTAATTTTTCAAAAGTTCAGCGCAAAGAAGATACTGTTATTGCCAGAAATTTGCGCTTCCACAGGCGCATATGGTACTAAAAGTTTTAGATGTATATATCGATATATTGATATATTTATTTTTGTGTCAACATATGGCACAAACAGCACAGAAACATTGTGTAATATAAATATTAGATAATTAGTTACCTAAAAATTATTTTTTTAATAATCAAAAAATGGCGGCGCAAATATTTATAGGGATGTACTGTGATAAATAGGGAGTAAATGCTGTTCCCGACAGGCGCACCTCTCCGGAGGCGAGCTGTGGCGCAGTTACAGGCGAAGAACATACAGAATTCGCCTAGCCTTTGATAAATCTAGCCCTTAAGCTCTCTCACACACACCTTCTTGTGTTGCAATTTGTATGTTTTTATTGGTTTTATAAACTTTGGGTGAGTGTTTTTACCCTTTGTTTTTAATTTGGCTTTTAATAAATATGCATTGAATTTACTGGAAGCCTTAGCTTGTTTCCTGATCCGGTGCTGACACCAAGAGTTGATCCCTGACTAGGAAGCAGTGAGCTTAGAAAACAGAGATCCCAGAAGCTCTTGAATTACCAGCGAGATGCCTGCAGCTGTAGAAGTACCAGCGAGATGCCTTCAGCTATGGAAGTACCAGAGAGAGGCCTGCAGTTGCCAAATACCACAGAGAGGCATATAGCTGCTGAATTACCAGAGATATGCCAGCTGTCACTGAACTACTAGAGGAGACTTTCTGCTGTTAAACAACCAGAGAGGCCTGTAGCCACTGAACTAGCAGAGAGAGGTCTGCTGCAGCTAAACAACCAGAGAGGCCTGTATAGCCACTGAACTACCAGAGAGAGGCCTCCAGCTTCTGAACTAGATGAAAGAGGCCTGTAATCTCCAAACTACTAGAGAGAGGTCTGTTACCTCTGAAGTAACAGAGAGAGCCATGCAGTCTTTTAAAGGTCCGACAGGGGCCTGTAGCTTCTGAACTGCCAGAGAGAGGCCTGAACAACCAGAAAAAAAGCCTACAACTACTGAACTTGTATAAAGAAGCTTGTAGCATTTTAACTACCATAAATAGGTCTGAATTACTATTGACAGACTGCAACTGTTGAATAACCAGATAGACTTCTGCAGCACTTACTGAACTATCAAAGAGAAGCCTATAGTTTCTAAATACCACAAAAAAAGCATCTACAGTAGTTACTGGACTACAAGAGAGAGACCTGCTACAGCTAAAAACCTGTAGCCCTTGAAATACATGAGAGAGGTCTTCTGCAGCTGAACCACCATAGAAACCTGTAGCCCATGAAATACCAGAGAGAGGTCTTCTGCAACTGAACCACCATAGAAACCTGTAACCCCTGAATTACCAGAGAGAGGTCTTCTGTAACTGAACCACCATAGAAACCTGTAGCCATTGAAATACCAGAGAGAGGTCTTCTGCAGTTGAACCCTGTAGCCATTGAAATACCAGAGAGAGGTCTTCTGCAGCTGAACCACCATAGAACCCTGTAGCCATTGAAATACCAGAGAGAGGTCTTGTAGCCATTGAAATACCAGAGAGAAGTCTTCTGCAGTTGAACCGCCATAGAAACCTGTAGCCATTGAAATACACGAGAGAGGTCTTCTGCAACTGAACCACCATAGAAACCTGTAACCCCTGAAATACCAGAGAGAGGTCTTCTGCAACTGAACCACCATAGAAACCTGTAGCCATTGAAATACTAGAGAGAGGTCTTCTGCAGTTGAACCACCATAGAAACCTGTAACCCCTGAAATACCAGAGAGAGGTCTTCTGTAGCTGAACCGCAATAGAAACCTGTAGCCATTGAAATACCAGAGAGAGGTCTTCTGCAGTTGAACTGCCATAGTAACCTGTAGCTATTGAAATACCAGAGAGAGGTCTTCTGCAGCTGAACCGCAATAGAAACCTGTAGCCATTGAAATACCAGAGAGAGGTCTTCTGCAGTTGAACCGCCATAGAAACCTGTAGCTATTGAAATACCAGAGATGTCTGCTGCAGCTGAACCACTATAGAAACCTGTAGCCACTAAACTACCAGAGAGGCCTCCAGTTGCTGAACTAGCAAAGAGTGGTTTGTCGCTTCTGAACTACTAGAGAGAGGTCTGTAGCTTCTAAAGTACCAGAGAGAGCCCTACAGCCTTTGAACTGCCAGAAAGGGGCCTGCAGCCTCTGAACTACAAAAGAGAGGCTCGAACAACCAAAAAAAAACATACTACCATAGATAGCTGTTCAACAGCTGAGCTACCCAAGAGAGGCCTAAATTATCAGAGAGAGACTTGCAGCCACTTAACTACCACAAACAGGCCTGAACTACCAGACAGAGATCTTCATCTGCTATAGTTCCATAGCCATGCTTTTTATAATGCCATAATAATCGAAACATTAGATCCTCTAATTTTAAGACTATCGACCCTACACTACTATGTGTTTAACCCCCGCAAAGGGATTAAATACACAATAGAAGTACCACTCGGGAACCACACAGCACTGTAGGTCCCAAGCAGAAACCACCACTGATCCAATCAAAATTCAGATGTGCAACTAGCGCTGCTGATTGGATCAGCTGCAGTTTCCGCTTGGGACCAGCAGTATTCTGCGGGTATCAAACAGTACTTCTATTGTGTGATTAACCCCTTTGTGTGGTCAGATTAGAGCAGCATGTAATTTATTGACTATTATTGTGATACCTACACTCTCTGAAAGGAAGAGAAGGCCTTAAGCCACCAAACAAAATGAAAGCCACTGAGCTACCAGAGAGAGGTCTTTAGCCTTTAAAGTACTAGAAACGCCTGCAAACTCAGCACTGCTAAAGACCTGTGTTCTTACAGCTCAGGACCATGTGATGTATATACTTATCCAGATGATATTTAAGAGGTTAAAATCTTCAGCTTAACATAAAAAGCCTTTAACAGAGTCCTACTTGTATCCCTTCTTTTTCCTATTCTTCCACCCACTGCCTGCGATTTGTTCAGGATCTTATCTGCTCTTTCATATTAAACTTACGCACTCTAATCTCCAAGATTTTCTGCATCAGTTACGATTTGGTTAAACCGGTCAATACTGTAGCCATTTTTAAATCTTCAAGCCCTCTCAAAAGAACCCATTTGTTCAGATATACCTACAGCTTAACCCTTAAAGGGACAGCCTAGTCAAAAAAACTTTCATGATACAGATAGGGCATGCAATTTTAAACAACTTTCCAATTTGCTTTGTTCTCTTGGTATTCTTTGTCGAAAGCTAAACCTAGATAGGCTCATATGCTAATTTCTAAGCCCTTGAAGGCCGCCACTCTTATCTCAGTGCATTTTGACAGTTTTTCACAGCTAGACAATGCTAGTTCATGTGTGCCATATAGATATAAATTGTACTCACTCCTGTGGATTTATGAGCCAGCATTGATTCACTAAAATGCAAGTCTGTCAAATAAACTGAAATAAGGGGGCATTCTGCAGAGGCTTAGATACAAGGTAATCACAGAGGTAAAAAGTGTATTAATATAACTGCGTTGGCTATGCAAAACTGGGGAATGGGTAATAAAGGGATTATCTATGTTTTTTAACAATACTAATTCTGGAGTAGTTCCCTTTAAAGAGACAATCTTGACAAAACTCTGTCATGCATAACATTTAATATTTTTAATGGAACAAAACATATAATGATTATTATTTGCTGATAAGGACAACTCCCACGCTGCATTGCCTGACAATAAAAAATAATTTTATTTTTTCACAAGAATAGATTAAAATAAAAAAAGCAGCAATGTATTTAAGAAACATATAAATTGCTATCACTAAAGGGATATGGTTATTACTATAAAAATATAAGAAATACGTTTGCATATAGACAGATAAAATTCCAGTGGTTTGCAACACATTATATTATTATTAAAATACATAAAATATGTCCGTGACATTTTCAGTCTCCTTCATTTGGTATCATTGAAGGAAAATTATCCTGAGTTTATTAGCTTTAATCCTTTTCTGTGTGAAATTTTAATCTATTGCGATGACCCCTAATTACCAATTGATCCTGCCAGTATCTATATAAAGTGAATTATCTACACAAGGTTTAATGCTTCCTTACATCTGTCGTTTTGTATCCATTTATTAGATGGTAAAAACGTTAATATGAATGTCGATATGATTAAGGATAATGGTCCATTGATTAGTATGGGCCAGCTCTCCTGTATCAAGACATATCTTGTGGGAAAAATTCCAAACAGAAAAGGGAAGTATGCTAAATTCTGGTTAAAATATCCACAGTTGCCTTTATCCCCGTGAACTTCTGATGCTTTTTTCTCTTTTGGATCATTTCTGTCTGTCAGTTTGATAAGACCAGACCACACCCCTATATTAGTCGTTTTTTCATTGCTTTCTCACCTGACCCAGATCAGATCAATGTCAGGGTCACCTGTATTCCCCCAGATCAGTGCTTGTTGTCCTTCTGATAAAATCGGCCTGCTACCTCAGATAAGACCTACTCATCCCTCTCTCAAATCTGATCTCCCCATCCTTCTTCTGGTCACACTCACCTGTTTCTTCCTCAGATCAGACTCAAACCCACCTGTTTCTCCCTAGATCAGACTCAAACCCACCTTTCCTCCCCAAGGTCAGACTCAAACCCACCTTTCCTCCCCAAGGTCAGACTCAAAACCACCTGTCCTCCTCCAGATCAGACTCAAATTCACCTGTCCTCCCCCAGATCAGACTCAAACCCACCTGTCCACCCCCAGGTCAGACTCAAACCCATCATTCCTCCCCCTGGTCAGACTCAAACCTACCTGTCCTCCCCCAGGTCAGACTCAAACCCACCTGTCCTCCTCCAGATCAGACTCAAACCCACATTTCCTCCCCCAGATCACGCCCACCTTTCCTTCCCAGGTCAGATCTTCCTGTTCTCCACCAGATCAGGCTCACACCAGTCTGCCTTCCTCAACCGCAAACTCACCTGTCCTCACTCAGATCAAGCCCAACTTTCCTTCCCAGTTTAGGCTCAAACCTACCTGTCCTCTCCCCGTTCAGATCAACCTGTTATCCCTAAAATAAAACACAACATTCCGCCTCCAGATCAGACCATATTGATATAGTTCAAATTGGACTCACCTGTCCCACAGCAGATCAGACCAGCCTGTCCTTTCTCAGAGTTTATCCTTCTTTAGGTTTAAGTTGTTTACCATTATACAAAACTTCCTTTTCTGAGAGATCATACCCACCTAATCAAACACAGACCAGTGTTGCCCATATCAGTAATGCCTGCTCCCAGATAAGATCAAACATGGTGGATATTTCATCTCACATCATCTTACATCCATGAAACTAGCAAAACCTTAACGGAAACCTATGCATTTTGCGTTGCTATACAAATGAACAATGATAATTAAAGGTTATCCCAAGTTTAGCCACAGTTTCAGCACCTTGGACAGTTACAATCTGCATATCAAGAGCCCATGACCCTGGTGAAGTTAAAGGGATACTGAACCCAATTTTTTCCTTTCATGCTTCTGATAGAGCTGAAATTTTTAGCAACTTTCTAATTTACTTCTATTATCAATTTTTCTTCGTTCTCTTGCTATCATTATTTCAAAAAGAAGGCATCTAAGCTAAGGAGCCAGCAAATGTATGGCTAAGAACCATAGACAGCACTTGTTTATTGGTGCTGTCCAATCAGCAAGGACAACCCAGGTTGTTCACCAAAAATGGGCCGGCATCTAAACTTACATTCTTGCTTTTCAAATAAACATACCAAGAGAATGAAGAAAATTTGATAATAGAAGTAAATTAGAAAGTTGCTTAAAATTGCATGCTCTATCTGAATAACAAAAGAAAAACATTTGGGTTCAGTGTCCCTTTAAGCAATTACTGTACTGTTGAATGTTCCTCTCCACACCCTGCCTAACAGAGTCTGCAATGCAGTATTCTTGTTACTATATGAAGGCCGGATTCACTAAACCGGCAGTATGATGTTACATATTACCAGTAGTGAATTACTAGTGCACACTCTGGGCAACTTTCCATATGATTTTAGTACATTGGAGAAATAAAAAATGATTTTATGACTGTCATAAAGCAGATACATATCCTTGCCCCATATAAAATGTGTAATTTCAGACAGATAAATTGAGCAGTATATAAAATTATCTTTTTTTTACTGTGCAAAAAATCAATTTGTGATTTTCTAATTGCAGATAAACCTAATACATTTGTCTAATTATATGATATTTTAAGGGAAAATCTGAAACCACACAGACTCCGACAGTTACATCTTAATATTTAAAAAAAAAAACAAGTTACCACTGTCTATAAAAATATAATTATGCTTTATAATATTTCAACAATCTCTTTTTCTTCTATGTAATCCCCTATAACTCCCCATATTGCTCCATATTACTCCAATTGCTACATAAAACCCTCCCTATAACCCTTCCTGTTGTTCTATATATCCTCCCCTTTCACTGTTACTGTTGCTCCATTTAACCCTCCCTATAACTTCTATTGTTCCATAAAACCCTCCCTATAACTTCTATTGTTCCATATAACCCTCCCTATAACTTCTCCTATTGTTCCATATAACTAGGGTGACCATATTGCCGCTTTAAAAAGGGACAAATATGAAAAATACATCTGTCAGGGTTCTTATAAAAAAAACATTTCTGAAAACAGCCCTGACATATGTATTTTTCATATGTGTCCCTTTTTAAAGCAGCAATATGATCACCCTACATATAACCCTCCCTATAGCTCCTTCTATTGCACCATATAACCCCCCTATAACTCCTATTGCACCATATAACCCTCCCTATAACTCCTCCTATAGCACCATATAACCCTCCCTATAATTCCTCCTATTGCTCCATATGACCCTCCCTATAACTCCTCCTATTGCACCATATAAACCTCCCTATAACGCCTCCTATTGCACCATATAAACCTCCCTATAACTCCTATTGCACCATATAAACCTCCCTATAACGCCTCCTATTGCACCATATAACCCTCCCTATAACTCCTATTGCACTATATAACCCTCCCTATAACTCCTCCTATTGCACCATATAACCCTCCCTATAACTCCTCCTATTGCACCATATAACCCTCTGTATAACTCCTCCTATTGCACCATATAACCCTCACTATAACTTCTCCTATTGCACCATATAACCCTCCCTATAACTTCTCCTATTGCACCATATAAACCTCTGTATAACTCCTCCTATTGCACCATATAACCCTCACTATAACTCCTCCTCTTGCACCATATAACCCTCCCTATAACTCCTCCTATTGCACCATATAACCCTCTGTATAACTCCTCCTATTGCACCATATAACCCTCACTATAACTCCTCCTCTTGCACCATATAACCCTCCCTATAACGCCTCCTATTGCACATATAACCCTCTGTATAACTCCTCCTATTGCACCATATAACCCTCACTATAACTCCTCCTATTGCACCATATAACCCTCCCTATAACTCCTCCTATTGCACCATATAACCCTTCCTATAACTCCTCCTATTGCACCATATAAACCTCCCTATAACTCCTCCTATTGTACCATATAACCCTCACTATAACTCCTATTGCACCATATAACCCTCCCTATAACTCCACCTATTGAACCATATAACCCTCCCTATAATGCCTCCTATTGCACCATATAACCCTCCCTATAACTCCTCCTATTGCACCATATAACCCTCCCTATAACTCCTCCTATTGCACCATATAACCCTCCCTATAATGCCTCCTATTGCACCATATAACCCTCCCTGTAACTCCTCCTATTGCACCATATAACCCTCCGTATAACTCCTCCTATTGCACCATATAACCCTCCCTATAATGCCTCCTATTGCACCATATACCCCTCCCTATAACTCCTCCTATTGCACCATATAACCCTCCCTATAATGCCTCCTATTGCACCATATAACCCTCCCTGTAACTCCTCCTATTGCACCATATAACCCTCCGTATAACTCCTCCTATTGCACCATATAACCCTCCCTATAATGCCTCCTATTGCACCATATAACCCTCCCTATAACTCCACCTATTGCACCATATAACCCTCCCTGTAACTCCTCCTATTGCACCATATAACCCTCCCTATAATGCCTCCTATTGCACCATATAACCCTCCCTATAACTCCACCTATTGCACCATATAACCCTCTCTATAACTCCTCCTATTGCACCATATAACCCTCCCTATAACTCCTCCTATTGCTCCATATAACCTCCCTATAACTCCTCCTATTGCTCCATATAACCTCCCTATAACTCCTCCTATTGCTCTATATAACCCTCCCAATAACTCCTCCTATTGCACCATATAACCCTCCCTATAACTCCTCCTATTGCACCATATAACCCTCCCTATAACTCCTCCTATTGCTCCATATAACCCTCCCTATAACTCCTCCTATTGCACCATATAACCCTCCCTATAACTCCTCCTATTGCACCATATAACCCTCCCTATAACTCCTCCTATTGCACCATATAATCCTCCCTATAGCTCCTATTGCTCCATATAACCCTCCATATAACTCCTCCTATTGCTCCATATAACCCTCCCTATAACTCCTCCTATTGCACCATATAACCCTCCCTATAACTCCTCCTATTGCACCATATAAACCTCCCTATAACTCCTCCTATTGCACCATATAACCCTCCCTATAACTCCTCCTATTGCACCATATAACCCTCTCTATAACTCCTATTGCACCATATAATCCTCCCTATAACTCCTCCTATTGCACCATATAACCCTCCCTATAACTCCTCCTATTGCACCATATAACCCTCCCTATAACTCCTCCTATTGCACCATATAACCCTCCCTATAACTCCTCCTATTGCACCATATAACCCTCTGTATAACTCCTCCTATTGCACCATATAACCCTCACTATAACTCCTCCTCTTGCACCATATAACCCTCCCTATAACGCCTCCTATTGCACATATAACCCTCTGTATAACTCCTCCTATTGCACCATATAACCCTCACTATAACTCCTCCTATTGCACCATATAACCCTCCCTATAACTCCTCCTATTGCACCATATAACCCTTCCTATAACTCCTCCTATTGCACCATATAAACCTCCCTATAACTCCTCCTATTGTACCATATAACCCTCACTATAACTCCTATTGCACCATATAACCCTCCCTATAACTCCACCTATTGCACCATATAACCCTCCCTATAATGCCTCCTATTGCACCATATAACCCTCCCTATAACTCCTCCTATTGCACCATATAACCCTCCCTATAACTCCTCCTATTGCACCATATAACCCTCCCTATAATGCCTCCTATTGCACCATATAACCCTCCCTGTAACTCCTCCTATTGCACCATATAACCCTCCGTATAACTCCTCCTATTGCACCATATAACCCTCCCTATAATGCCTCCTATTGCACCATATACCCCTCCCTATAACTCCTCCTATTGCACCATATAACCCTCCCTATAATGCCTCCTATTGCACCATATAACCCTCCCTGTAACTCCTCCTATTGCACCATATAACCCTCCGTATAACTCCTCCTATTGCACCATATAACCCTCCCTATAATGCCTCCTATTGCACCATATAACCCTCCCTATAACTCCACCTATTGCACCATATAACCCTCCCTGTAACTCCTCCTATTGCACCATATAACCCTCCCTATAATGCCTCCTATTGCACCATATAACCCTCCCTATAACTCCACCTATTGCACCATATAACCCTCTCTATAACTCCTCCTATTGCACCATATAACCCTCCCTATAACTCCTCCTATTGCTCCATATAACCTCCATATAACTCCTCCTATTGCTCCATATAACCTCCCTATAACTCCTCCTATTGCTCTATATAACCCTCCCAATAACTCCTCCTATTGCACCATATAATCCTCCCTATAGCTCCTATTGCTCCATATAACCCTCCATATAACTCCTCCTATTGCTCCATATAACCCTCCCTATAACTCCTCCTATTGCACCATATAACCCTCCCTATAACTCCTCCTATTGCACCATATAAACCTCCCTATAACTCCTCCTATTGCACCATATAACCCTCCCTATAACTCCTCCTATTGCACCATATAACCCTCTCTATAACTCCTATTGCACCATATAATCCTCCCTATAACTCCTCCTATTGCACCATATAACCCTCCCTATAACTCCTCCTATTGCACCATATAACCCTCCCTATAACTCCTCCTATTGCACCATATAACCCTCCCTATAACTCCTCCTATTGCACCATATAACCCTCTCTATAACTCCTCCTATTGCACCATATAAACCTCCCTATAACTCCTCCTATTGCACCATATAACCCTCCCTATAACTCCTCCTATTGCACCATATAACCCTCTCTATAACTCCTCCTATTGCACTATATAATCCTCCCTATAACTCCTCCTATTGCACCATATAACCCTCCCTATAACTCCTCCTATTGCACCATATAACCCTCCCTATAACTCCTCCTATTGCACCATATAATCCTCCCTATAACTCCTCCTATTGCACCATATAACCCTCCCTATAACTCCTCCTATTGCACCATATAACCCTCCCTATAACTCCTCCTATTGCACCATATAACCCTCCCTATAACTCCTCCTATTGCACCATATAACCCTCCCTATAACTCCTCCTATTGCACCATATAACCCTCCCTATAACTCCTCCTATTGCACCATATAACCCTCCCTATAACTCCTCCTATTGCACCATATAACCCTCCCTATAACTCCTCCTATTGCACCATATAACCCTCTCTATAACTCCTCCTATTGCACCATATAAACCTCCCTATAACTCCTCCTATTGCACCATATAACCCTCCCTATAACTCCTCCTATTGCACCATATAACCCTCTCTATAACTCCTCCTATTGCACTATATAATCCTCCCTATAACTCCTCCTATTGCACCATATAACCCTCCCTATAACTCCTCCTATTGCACCATATAACCCTCCCTATAACTCCTCCTATTGCACCATATAATCCTCCCTATAACTCCTCCTATTGCACCATATAACCCTCCCTATAACTCCTCCTATTGCACCATATAACCCTCCCTATAACTCCTCCTATTGCACCATATAACCCTCCCTATAACTCCTCCTATTGCACCATATAACCCTCTCTATAACTCCTCCTATTGCACTATATAACCCTCCCTATAACTCCTCCTATTGCACCATATAACCCTCCCTATAACTCCTCCTATTGCTCCATATAACCCTCCCTATAACTCCTCCTATTGCACCATATAACCCTCCCTATAACTCCTCCTATTGCACCATATAACCCTCCCTATAACCCCACCTATTGCACCATATAACCCTTCCTATAACTCCTCCTATTGCACCATATAACCCTCTGTATAACTCCTCCTATTGCACCATATAACCCTCACTATAACTCCTCCTCTTGCACCATATAACCCTCCCTATAACGCCTCCTATTGCACATATAACCCTCTGTATAACTCCTCCTATTGCACCATATAACCCTCCCTATAACCCCACCTATTGCACCATATAACCCTTCCTATAACCCCACCTATTGCACCATATAACCCTCCCTATAACCCCACCTATTGCACCATATAACCCTCCCTATAACCCCACCTATTGCACCATATAACCCTCCCTATAACCCCACCTATTGCACCATATAACCCTCCCTATAACCCCACCTATTGCACCATATAACCCTTCCTATAACTCCTCCTATTGCACCATATAACCCTCTGTATAACTCCTCCTATTGCACCATATAACCCTCACTATAACTCCTCCTCTTGCACCATATAACCCTCCCTATAACGCCTCCTATTGCACATATAACCCTCTGTATAACTCCTCCTATTGCACCATATAACCCTCCCTATAACCCCACCTATTGCACCATATAACCCTTCCTATAACTCCTCCTATTGCTGTGGATTTATCAAGTCATGTTAGCTGAAGAATTTTAAGAGTAATACTTGCTCTGTTAATAAGTTGATAATTATCTAGAACACTACTGGCACACGTTATGCATATGGATTTTTTTGCAAAACCGATAATAAAAAAAGTGCTTCCAATAAACAATGAAAATAATTGATTGTGACCATGTCAGGCCCTCAAGTACCAAACAGCAGAATGTGAACAACCACAGATCATACTATAGATCAGCAAAATCACATCACACTATAAAGGGATAGGACACCCCACATGTCTCCTTCATGATTCAGACAGAGTATGTGATTTTTAACAACTTTCTAATGTAATTCTATTATCAATTTCTTTGTTCTCTTGGTATATTTTGTTGAAAAGCAGGGACCTATTCTTAGGCCCATTTCCGGAGCACTAGATGGCAGTGCTATATCCTGTCATGTAGTGCCCCAGACATGTAGTGCCCCAGACAACTACCTATAATTTCTGGTTCATCTCATTCTCAAAACGACTGGGCAGAAGATTAAATAATTTTAATGCAAACATTTCTTGCTTTAAAGGGATATGAAAACCTAAATTGTTCTTTTATGATTCAGATAAAGTATCCAGTTTTAAATGTACTTTTATATTATGAAATGTATTTCACTCTCTTCTGCTACTGGGAGCTAGCTGAACAAATCTGTTGAGCCAATGATGTGTACAGCCACCAATCAGCAGCCGTTTCTCTCCCAGTAGTAAATCAGACAATAACATTAAATTGGAAAGTTGTTTAAAATGACCTGCTCTGTGTTACTTCACTGTGCCTTTGATAAGCATTCTGTGGGCCTAGATAACTATGTTGTTGTGGGGGAGTTGTGCAACCGCTCCTCCTGATTGGCTGATCAGCTGTGTCCTGCCCAGGATCTGCAAGGTGTACAGCTCCAGAGTGGAACTTTAGATAAAGATAGATTAGATAGACAGATAAATTAGATGCATTGATTACATATATACATTAAATAGATAGAAATAGATTAGATAGATAGATAGAAATAGATTAGATAGATAGAATAGATTATATAGAAAAAATACATTAGATATATATATAGATAAAATAAATTAGATAGAAATAGATCTAGAGATAGATGATGTAGATGATAGATATATAGATAGAGACAAATAGATAAAATAGATTAGAATAATAGATGTGTAATTCATTTCTATAACTAGCAGTTCTCCCAACTATTTTCAGTCGTTAATTGGCAAAATAAAGGCCTCCATTACATATGCAGCGTCGCCCGCAAAAGTCGGCGACAACGTTTTTTGCGCAGGTTTGGTATCCTATATACAGTGCCGCATATAAATGCGGCACGTATATTTCACCTGTCGCCCGCAATTTTTACTCCCAAGCTAAAATGGGACCGCGTCGTAAATCGGTATCCAATATCCAGCGCAAGGACTTAAGTGGTGAAAATGGAGAAATCTTACTCCATTTGTACCTCGCCATAAAAGGCAGCCGTAGCAAGCCTTGCACTGAGTATGGGAGCACCGTAACTCCCGAAAATGCCTGCAAAAAATCAACTAACACCTAACGCATGCGCAATGTCTATCTACCTGTCAACCGCAATCCCCCACCGCAATAACTAATAAAGTCTATTAACCCCTATTTCCGCCATCAAACCCACACCGCAAGTAATAACTAAATTATTAACCCCTAAACCGCAATAGCCCACAACGCCATTAACCTATTCAAGTATTAACCCCTAAACCGCCATAGCCTATTAAATGTATTAACCCCTAATCTGCCGCCGCCAACGTCGCCGCCACTATAATAAAGTTATTAACCCCTAAACCTAAGTCTAACCCTAACACCCCCTAGCTTAAATATTATTTAAATAAATCTAAATAAATTTACTATTATTAACTCAATTATTCCTATTTAAAACTAAATACTTACCTATAAAATAAACCCTAAGATAGCTACAATATAATTAATAATTACATTGTAGCTATTTTAGGATTTATTTTTATTTTACAGGCAACTTTGTATTTATTTTAACTAGGTAGAATAGTTATTAAATAGTTATTAACTATTTAATAGCTAACTAGTTAAAATAATTACTTGTAAAATAAATCCTAACCTAAGTTACAATTACACCTAACACTACACTATCATTAAATAAATTAATTAACTACAATTACCTAAAATTAAATACAATTAAATAAAATAAACTAAAGTACAAAAACAAACAAACACTAAATTACAGAAAATAAAAAAATTACAAGAAGTTTAAACTAATTACACCTAATCTAAGCCCCCTAATAAAATAAAAATCCCCCCAAAATAATAAAATTCCCTACCCTATACTAAATTACAAATAGCCCTTAAAAGGTCTTTTCGCGGGGCATTGCCCCAAAGTAATCAGCTCTTTTACCTGAAAAAAAAATACAATACCCCCCCAACATTAAAACCAACCACCCACACACCCAACCCTACTCTAAAACCCACCCAAACCCCCCTTAAAAAAAACTAACACTAACCCCTTGAAGATCACCCTACCTTGAGCCGTCTTCACCCAGCCGGGCACAAGTGGACCTCCGATCCGGGCAGAAGTCTTCATCCGATCCGGGCAGAAGAGGACCTCCAGATGTGCAGAAGTCTTCATCCAGGCGGCATCTTCTATCTTCATCCATCCGGAGCGGAGCGGGTCCATCTTCAATCCAGCCGACGCAGAGCATCCTTCCAGCACGACGACTACCCGACAAATTAATATTTCTTTAAATGACGTCATCCAAGATGGCGTCCCTTGAATTCCGATTGGCTGATAGGATTCTATCAGCCAATCGGAATTAAGGTAGGAAAAATCCTACTGGCTGATGCAATCAGCCAATAGAATTGAAGTTCAATCCTATTAGCTGATCCAATCAGCCAATAGGATTGAACTTCAATTCTATTGGCTGATTGCATCAGCCAATATGATTTTTCCTACCTTAATTCCGATTGGCTGATAGAATCCTATCAGCCAATCGGAATTCAAGGGATGCCATCTTGGATGATGTCATTTAAAGGAATATTCATTTGTTGGGTAGTCGTCATGCTGGAAGGATCCTCCGCGTCGGCTGGATTGAAGATGGACCCGCTCCGCTCCGGATGGATGAAGATAGAAGATGCCGACCTGGATGAAGACTTCTGCACATCTGGAGGTCCCCTTCTGCCTGGATCGGATGAAGGCTTCTGCCCGGATCGGAGGTCCACTTGTGCCCGGCTAGTTGAAGATGGCTCAAGGTAGGGTGATCTTCAAGGGGTTAGTGTTAGGTTTTTTTTTAAGGGGGGTTTGGGTGGGTTTTAGAGTAGGGTTGGGTGTGTGGGTGGTGGGTTTTAATGTTGGGGGGGTATTGTATTTCTTTTTTACAGGTAAAAGAGCTGATTACTTTGGGGCAATGCCCCGCAAAAAGCCCTTTTAAGGGCTATTTGTAATTTAGTATAGGGTAGGGAATTTTATTATTTTGGGGGGGCTTTTTTATTTTATTAGGGGGCTTAGATTAGGTGTAATTAGTTTAAACTTCTTGTAATTTTTTTTTATTTTCTGTAATTTAGTGTTTTTTTTTTTTTTTGTACTTTAGTTTATTTTATTTTATTGTATTTAATTTTAAGTAATTGTAGTTAATTTAATTTATTTAATGATAGTGTAGTGTTAGGTGTAATTGTAACTTAGGTTAGGATTTATTTTACAGGTCAATTTGTATTTATTTTAACTAGGTAGCTATTAAATAGTTAATAACTATTTAATAACTATTCTACCTAGTTAAAATAAATACAAACTTGCCTGTAAAATAAAAATGAATCCTCAAATAGCTACAATGTAATTATTAATTATATTGTAGCTATCTTAGGGTTTATTTTATAGGTAAGTATTTAGTTTTAAATATGAATAATTAAGTTAATAGTAAATTTATTTAGATGTATTTAAATAATATTTAAGTTAGGGTGTGTTAGGGTTAGTGTTAGACTTAGCTTTAGGGGTTAATAACTTTATTATAGTGGCGGCGACGTTGGCGGCGGCAGATTAGGGGTTAATACATTTAATAGGCTATGTGGGCTATGGCGGTTTAGGGGTTAATACTTGAATAGGTTAATGGCGTTGTGGGCTATGGCGGTTTAGGGGTTAATAATTTAGTTATTACTTGCGGTGTGGGTTTGATGGTGGATATAGGGGTTAATAGTTTAAATAGGCATATTGCATTGTGGGGGGTTGTCGGTCTAGGGGTTAATACATTTATTATTAGTAGTTAGAGGGGGGATTGCGGATATAGGGTTATACATGTCTGGCTTATTTTTGGGAGGCCTGTTAGACTGTTACGGGAGATTTAAAATTATCTTTACTTTTCTTAGGCGCCGGCAGTTTCTAAAGTGCCGTAAGTCACTGGCGACTCCAGAAATTTGAATTTACGCTTATTTCTGGACATCGCTAGTTTATCCGACTTACGCCACTTAGGAAATGCCGGTGCCATATATGTAATACCCCGATGTGCGAGGTAAAATTATGGGCAGCGCAGGTTTCCATGCTTGCCCCGAAACCTGCGCCGTATATTTGATCGCGCCCAAAATATCCTATGAATTTTCGGTGGCAAATCTGGTGTATAAACTTTTTCAATTTATTTTATCCTTTAACACTGGCTAAAAACTGGGTAAAGTTTGATAAGGCAGAAAAATATTAATTGCTGTAGCATTATAGAGCATTTAGTTTTTTGGCTATGATGTCCCTTTAAGGGAAGTACACTGCATTGCAAATAAGCATTCGCCTGTGTTAGCGGGAATATATTTGCTGGCGCAGATGCAGAGGTTTCCTTGTGTTGCTGCCGGCGTGTTGAGTATGAGCTGGACAGCGCCCAGTCCGGTGTCGGATGCACAGTACTAAAATAACCCATCTGCTCTATATGCAGCTATGTTCAGATACGCACTCATAGCTATTGTTTAATCCATCCGAGTAATGTCTCTAATTATTATAAATGGGTCGGTTTCCCTCTAATGTGTGATAAGAGACTTCAACTGTGTCACAGGCAGAGAAAAAGCCAGCAATGCTGTGTACAGTGGGAATTTAACCCGCCCTCAATAAAATCTTATCTAGATCTTGCACACAAAAAAACCCCACATTTTTATTTTAGGACTTTAAATTTCCCTAGGAAGAGACAGGAAATCTGCATTAAACATGGGTTTTAAAAATAATAATTAAAAAACATATGTTTCTTGAAATTGGTTCAAAATAAAAGTTTTTATAAAAATCTGTGTGTGACAGTGACTTACGCAGATTTAATGGCTGGAACAATTCAGATTTCTGAGGTCTGAAAAGCTCTGTGCACACAAATAACTGAAGCTGGGATAGATTTAATCTTTGAGTCATCCTAGGCATTGCTTATTAGTACTGTACTAGTAGAGAAGTTACTTTCTGGGGGTAGGTTGCCAAAGACAGGAAAAAGCCGAGGTCTGTAGCTGTATAAACAGACAGGAACCAGGTGACAGTACTAGAGGAATATGCAAGAGAGATGTCAGGATACTAGCGTAGGTCAGGAGCCAGGGAACAGTCAGGAACCAGACAGTACCAGAGGAATATGCAAGAGAGATGTCAAGATACAAGCTTAGGTCTGGAGCCAGGGAACAGTCCGGAACCAGGCAGTACCAGAGGAATATGCAAGAGAGATGTCAGGATGCTAGCCTAGGTAAGAAGCCAGGAAACAGTCTGGAACCAGACAGTACCAGAGGAATATGCAAGAGAGATGTCAAGATACAAGCTTAGGTCTGGAGCCAGGGAACAGTCCGGAACCAGGCAGTACCAGAGGAATATGCAAGAGAGATGTCAGGATGCTAGCCTAGGTAAGAAGCCAGGAAACAGTCTGGAACCAGACAGTACCAGAGGAATATGCAAGAGAGATGTCAAGATACAAGCTTAGGTCTGGAGCCAGGGAACAATCCGGAACCAGGCAGTACCAGAGGAATATGCAAGAGAGATGTCAGGATGCTAGCCTAGGTCAGAAGCCAGGAAACAGTCTGGAACCAGACAATACCAGAGGAATATGCAAGAGAGATGTCAAGATACAAGCTTAAGTCAGGAGCCAGGGAACAGTCAGGAACCAGGTGACAGTACCAAAGGGATATGCAAGAGAGATGTCAGGATGCTAGCCTAGGTCAGAAGCCAGGAAACAGTCAGGAACCAGACAGTACCAGAGGAATATGCAAGACAGATGTCAAGATACTAGCCTAGGTCAGGAGCCAGAGAACAGTCTGTAGCCGTATATACAGTCAGGAACCAGGTGACAGTACAAGAGGAATATGCAAGAGAGATGTCAGTATACAAGCCTAGGTTAGGAGCCAGGGAACAGTCAGTAGCCGTATAAACAGTCAGGAACCAGATGACAATACCAGAAGAAGATGTAGGAGAGATGTCAGTATAGAAGCTTAGGTCAGAAGCAAGGGAACAGTCTGTAGCCAGGTTGTGAAGGACAACGGGGAACTCGCAGGATAACCCATGGTACGTTTCCAATGATCAGGAGACAGATAATCAGCCCAGAACAAACAACTAACCAAGGAAAAGGTGAAAAGCAAAGTCCAGGAAACAGGCCAATGACATAATAGCATACAGAGGTCAGGAACATGAATGCCAGGAACATTGCAAACAAAAAACTAAATGCTAAATAGCACTTTCAAATGCCTTTTATAATTCCCCACCCCCCGTTTTGGTGCACTGATGCAAGGTAATTTCTGACATTTGGATCACAAATAGCGCTAACTTCGATACAGGCCTCACAACCTGCACTCTGTTTAGCTCTGTTGCAGCTGAGCTCTACATAACATTTAGCGCCAGGGCCGGATTGGCCTACCAGGATACCAGGAGATTTCCCGGTGGGCTGCAGCAGCTGGGGCTGGAAAGCTACAATTTAAAGGTGTGATTAATGGATGCAATTGGGTTGTAGGGTGCCTATATAACATCAATCTGACATTTTTATTTAATACAACGTAATATAATTTAATTCTAAAAAAAAGGAGTGTCCCAGCAATCCCCTTTGAGAAAAATAAGGGATGTGCATTCTACCGACTCAACAGAAAATAGGGGTGGTCTTCATATTTTTCCAGGGCTGCTTTTTATTCCCAGCCAGGCCCTGTTTAGCGCCCCCTGAATCCAGAGCACCCTGCACTCCGACAGCTTCTTCAGTCACAGTACTGACCTTAGTGCACCTTAAGGCCTCAGTAGCGCTGCTGCCAGTATCCTTTTTGGCACAGGCTAAGACAAAACCTGAAGAACAACTCAAGGCCTGACAAGTAATTTTGTCTAATATATGTTTCTTCCTAATGGGAAAGAGTCCACAGCCGCATTCATTACTTTTGGGAAATAAGAACCTGGCCACCAGGAGGAGGCAAAGACACCCCAGCCAAAGGCTTAAATACTCCTCCCACTTCCCTCATCCTACAGTCATCCTTTGCCTTTCGTCCCAGGAGGTTGGCAGAGAAGTGTCAGAATTTGTTTTGTCTCTTATGGAGGGTACTACTCTTCGCAATGGGACAGGAGTTTTAAGTAGCCCTATAAGCTCACTGAGGGCCTGGGTGAAAGTTAGAGTCTGGAGATGCAGGGAGAGGTCTCCTCTGCGACACCATCCCGACTCATATTAACAGCTCCTATAGCAATCGGCGTTGATGAGTTTCGCAGACTGCTTCTCTCAAGTACATGTCTGGAGCAATGCTACAACCTGTCACACTTGAAGGGGCGTGTTCCTGTTCCACGGCGTAGATTCTGGTAAGATTGTTTCATTTTTTTATTACATAGTGTTAACACAGAAGACAAGGTCACAGTGTGGCGCCTTTTATCTTTATAGAATCAAGGGTTAATATCTCCTTAGGGGGATTATTGAACAGGAGGAAATAATAATCTTATATGTTTATTTGATTTTATGCTGCTTTATGTGTGAGATGTTATGGGCTCATAGGCTGTTATGGAATATACAGGTTTCACTTTCACTTTGAGAGCCATCCAGCTTACAAGCTTGGCACACTTTTTCTCATAGCAGGGATGGTCCTGCATTGTGCACTGTGATTCATTCCCTCCTTCGTGACTATCAGAGAGGAGTCATACATCTCTGTCCTGTCTGGGTCATAGGAGTGCCCCAGCCATAGGGGAATAGAGGTGCCGTTATTTTATTTAAAAAAAAAAGGATGTTTTATCTCTCTAGTTCTCCGGTTATTGCACTAGTGATGGAGGATTGGATTTCTTTAGAGGGCACTCCCTCTATTCCTAAAGAGCAATTCCTGTTTATATGGAGAGGAGGCCCTAGTTCCCCCTCTCAATTATGTTCCATATGCCTTGATAATGTGAGAATATCAAACATGTTTGATACAACGGAGCCGTCCACCTCTGAGGACCTGTCGTTCAGTGAGGTGCGTACCCTACATTCTTATATCTCTACACATGCAGTTTCCCACAGCATTGCTGATCCTCCATCTGGAGGGGGCCTTTTTTCTCCAGACGGCGGTGTCTGCGGCCTTAATGCTTTACCTCAAGCGCAAGCGAAGGGTTACATATTGCACTCCTTCCCAGAGTACATCAAATAATTTTTGGATTTAACTGAGAGGGTTATCGGAGGATGAAGTTCTTTCTGAGACTATGAACTTTCTGGGTCAGAGTCTGCTGCCTCTCAAGCTCCAGCTGCAATGGAACCAGACTTTAGTTTTAGGAATTTGCGCTTCTCCTAAAAGAAGTTGTTTTGGCAAGTTCAGGGGTTACAGAGGTCATATTGCCTGATGAACCTTTATTTTCTAAATTGAATAGAGTTTGAGGACAGGGTGGTGCCTTCCCTTCCCTGCTCCTGTTGTCCGAGGTATTCCACCTTTGACTGTACAGTTCCCTGTGGGCGGGACTGTCCCTGAGTGTTGTGCTTTTCGTTACAGAATTGCACATCTTCACGGTCTGCTCTTTGAATGGCGCACCTCATTTGACATGTGGGGATGATGTAATCTTCTGATTGTCCATTCTTTGAGATCTTTTCCAGTTTTTTTGGAAGATCAGGGCTCAGTTTGGCTGGTCCTGCGGTAGGTCTGTATCTTTTTGGGCGTTAACCTATGGGTTGTCTTGTATTTTATTTTCATCCGATAGGATGTCCTGTCTGTTTTCCTTCTTCCCCTCTGAGGGAGGATTTATGTGGCTTGACGGTTAGGACCCGGATTACAGGCTGGTCCTGTTTGGGTTCAGTTCTGTCTGGTAGCGGTTTGGACACGTGGGGCCGCTCTGCTTGGCTGGTCCAGTAGAGGCGCCGAGTGCTCATGTTATCCTCTGTGTTCAACTAAGCATTCTAAAGGAATGGTGGGTCCGTGAGGCAGGAAGGATTGTCTCAGTCCTTATAGCCTTCAATTTGGATGACTGGGTCAGTGGAGTTCCGCTGCGTCTCTCTCTCTTGTGTCTGGGGTTGTCAGACCCTAGAGCTCCTCCCCATGTAGTGGAGAGTTCGGGGGCTTGCGCCCTCCTGCCGCCGAGTTGGGCGGTTTGGCCTTTTTTCTTTTGAGGCCCTGGGAATTGTCCTTTTGGACTTAGTTTTCAGCAGCTAGTAGTTTATTGGGTAGATCAGCTGCCTTTTAGCGGATGGGTTGCAGAATGTGACCAGCTGCAGCTATTGCACATTGACTGTGTACTGGCTGTTTTTTATGAGACCTTTTGGTCTTCCTCTGTTGTCTCCATATGAGTTAGGTCTCCTTTTAGGGACATGGGTTCCCCTCCGGGATATGGTCGTTCCCTGTTAGAGGCACTGGGCGTGGTCTCTTTGGGCTCTGCTCAGAGCTGGGGATGCTGTGTGTCCTTTTCTCTCTATGATCCTCTGATTGTATAAAGGTGATGTGGAGACCAGCCTTTGCTCGTGTGATTTTGGCCTCGGGGTATCCCCTTGCTTGTTGCCCTTCGGCTGTTTGAGAGTGTATGGGCTCTAGTGTCGTACGACTTTTAATGCCTTAGCTCCTTTGGAGCATTGGACTTTGGCAAGGGGTGGTCTCTTCCTTGGGTCGGGGCTTGAGAGTTATCTCGTTATCCTGGTTGATCTGGATATTGCATTGATATCTCCCTGTGGTCTGTTTTTTTTATATCAGACGGGGTGTTAAGTTCTCGGATATTGTTTGTTTACACAATTGGGGGCTCAGTTCTGTTTTTCTCCCTGGTGTTTCCAGTTGCTGAGGCTTCGCTCAGTGTTTTCCTTTGTGGACTTGTTGCCGGACCTTTTGGCTCTAAGGCTGGTTTGGGGTTCCCCAGTTCCTGAGAACTTGGGCAATGTCCTTTTACTTGGACTAATTGACCTGGTCACGGTTGGCCAGGTTGTCTGAGTGCTGATGCTCATTGGGCTGGACTTACGCCTTTATGGTCGGTTTCCCTTGGTCAGCTTGCTGTGGTAACCTTATGGATTAAATCAAATTGTGCAATTCATCCAGCAGCAATACTCACAGGTTAGAACTTCAAGGAGTCACTACAAAACTCCCCAACAATAGTAGAACAAAGTGAAATGAAGCTCTCCAAACTGCCAAAGTTTCAATACTTTATTTGAGAGAGTGCAGAGTCAAACAGCCAGTGGCTGTTTGACTCTGCACTCTCTCAAATAAAGTATTGAAACTTTGGCAGTTTGGAGAGCTTCATTTCACTTTGTTCTGTAACCTTATGGATTCACTGCTGTGCAGGCGAATGGGTTTGCAGTGTCTCTGCTGCAGCTATTGCAGATTTGATGTGTGTTAGCAAGTTAATTCCTTAGGGGGATTCCTTCCAAATTCATCTACGTTGGAGATTGATCTCTCCTTTAGCCTGTGGCTTTGTGTCTTGTGGGCAGGTGCTCTGCCTTTTTCGCCCCATCCCTTTCTTAGGGTGGGGGCTTATTCTTCTTATGGAGGTGTGGTCCTTTTTCTAGGGATTCTCTGGGATTCAGGAAGTTCGAACTGAGAGTTAACCTTTCAGAGAGGGGCGTTTTTCTCTGGGTTGCTACGTTCCATCTGGAGTCTTGCTGGCTCCGTGTCGAGACTATGGTGGGCCTTTTGTTAGATTCCTTTGGGTCTACGGCCTTGTCATCTGTTTCTAAGGAGTTGGGTTGGCACCCGTGCTCTGTTGGGATGGCTGTGGCCATTCTTCCACTCGTTTTTGAGCTGGTGTTGGGGTTCTTCTGTTCTCCTGTTTCAGACTTGCCGATGCTTGGGCTGGCCTGGCTGGGAGTGGGTTCTGAGATGCATTGTCATCTTCTGAATCTAGGTTGGCATAGTGGCTAGCTCCCTGGGCTTGCAAGCAGAAGGTCCAGGATTACCATACACCTTCAGGTTCTGGGTATAACCTCTCTCTCTTGGGGGTGCAGTGAGCCTCGTTGAGGTTATGTGCTTCCCCTTTTTGGAGCCCTGTGTGTAGGTCTGGCGGCTTCGATTGCCTAGAGTGTGCCCTATGTCTAGGAGTTTTCTTTTGCAATCTGTTCTCTTGCTGGCTGCTTTTTATTTCTCAGCAAGTATTCTTATGTGCCATCCTGATGATTGCTGCTTGTTCTTGACTCAGGTTTTTTTTTGTTTGGGTCTGTTACACGTTCTTTTTTGTCTGAATACGTTAGTATTCTTAGTTCTGACGATGTGAGGACTCCGTATTTAGTTGTCTTTCGGTGTTTTGCACGATGTTGAGAGAAGGGTTTCTCTGTTTAGATGCCCAGTCCTAAACCTCTGGTTTCTGCTTGGTCTGGGAGTAGCCTCCCCTTGTCTGTCAGGATCCATTTGGATCTTTGTGAGCTGAGCTCGCTATGGGGAGTTTTCCTTTTATGGATTTTGTGGTGACCTTTCGGTTTCCCTTTCGGTTCTTCCTTGCCCCATCCCTTGGGGTGTTTAGGCTGGTGTTCCCCTTTTTAGTGAGGGGTGAGCGGTGAGGGACCGACTGTTGGGCGACGGTGTCTCCTGGAGGACTGTTGGCTCAGTTGAGTCCGATTTTGCGATCTCTAGCTAGGCTTCTGGACTATCTGCTGGTCAGTGTCCTTGGGACCTTTCCTTTTTAAAGTTTTCTCGGCTTCGGACGAAGCAGGGTTTTTTGTTGGGTAGTGGTTTCAGGCTTGGTGCTCTCAGAAGAGGCTGCCTATTGTACCCTCCCGTTTTGGCATTCAGTGTCCTCTTTAGCTTGGGTATGGTTTTCCCAAAAGTAATGAATGCGGCTGTGGACTCTTTCCCATTAGGAAGAAAACCATAAATTATGCTTACCTGATCATTTCATTTTCTTCCGTGGGAAAGAGTCCACAACCCCCCGCCCGTTTTTTTATGTGGGGTGTCTTAGTTGTATTCTTCTGGCACCTTTTCACTCTGATATTTCTTCTACTGTTCCTTGTTCCTCGGCAGAATGACTGGGAGATGAGGGAAGTGGGAGGAGTATTTAAGCCTTTGGCTGGGGTATCTGCCTCCTCCTCTTGGCCAGGTTCTTATTTCCCAAAAGTAATGAATGCGGCTGTAGACTCTTTCCCAAGGAAGAAAATGAAATGATCAGGTAAGCATAATTTATGTTTTCACATTACTGTTAAATTAGTTATTAGCTCCTTACCAGCAATATACAGAACAGTGATTGTTACGGTATCAACGGGATACCAAGGGTTAATACCAGATGAACGATGTCCTGAATATGGGATCAGCAACTCACAACCCAGCCAATACCCCCCTCAAACATGAGACCAGGCTCCACATTGAAGGTTAAAACAGAATGTACTTTATTGAGGGCTATATGCCCAGTATTTATGCAGGTCTCAGACCCGATGGGGGGTTGAAAGTGTATTGTACATTAGATAGAGGGAAAACGCCCTTTGACATGCCACAATAGAATTACATTACTTAAGCAGATAAGCAAGTTAAACACAAGACACAATTGAGCCCTTCTTATCACTTGGGCGTCTGCTCTCTGGATGTGACTAAACAATGTGAATGTTTATCACTAAACTTAATTACAGTACACAATAGCTGAGGCTAGCAACCTTGTCTTTAGAAAATAGCTTCTTAAAGTTGAACAAAGTTAACTCTTTCAGTACTGACAGAAGGGTCTGTCACAGGGATTAACCACCTTCTTACCAGAAACACCTACAAAGCACAGTGATTAACCCCCCTCATGTCAATAATATACAATGCAAACTGTTTAAAATGATAAGAAAGTCAAAATGAAACTTGCATGATTCAGATAGAGCATTTCATTTTAAGAGACTTTCAATTTAACTTCTATTTTCAAACGAGTTTGGTTCTCTTGGTATCCCTTCTTGAAAAAAAAATATGCACATATCCTACTAGTAGGAGCTAGCTTCTGATTGGTTCCTGCACACATTTGTCTCTTGTGATTGGCTGACTAGATGTGTTCATCTAACCGCTAGTAATGCATTGTTTCTCCTTCAGCAAAGGATAACAAGAGAATGAAGCACATTTGATAATAGAAGTAAATTGGTAAATTGTATGTTCTATCCAAATTATGAAAGACACTTTTGGGGTTTCCTGTTCCTTTAACCCCCTTTTTGGGCAGTAATGCACATAGAGCAATATCACCAGTAACACTTAAAGCACTGATTTAATCTCTTTTCTCCCAATAACACATATGGTAATAACTTAACCTATTACATACAAAGTAGAGATTTAAATTAATTTCAATTAGTATCACACAGACACAGTGATGTAATCCTTTTTACCTTAACAAAAAGAGCAGTGATTTAGCACTCCTATGCCACTTTGTTTAATCCCATGTCTACAGTAACACAAAGGGCATCGTTTGTAACTACACTGGGGCCCTTTGTGTAACTGTATGTAGTGTAAATATTTTACATTCCAATGTTCTTCACATAATATATAATGTTTTATGTACAGTATATATCTGTACACACATATATATATATATATACATATACACACACACATATATATATATATATACATATATATATATATATATATATATACATATATATATATATATATATATATATATTATTTTTCTCTAAAGATCAGCACTCTCCAATGTATAACAGTATCCCAGTGCACTACCAAAGCATATTCAAAAATAGGTGTATGAGAACCAGGGTCTGGCTATTACCCCAATGTAAGTCCTCAGTAAGTAGGCACACTCAGTGAAGTCACAAAGCCTTTATTATTCAAAAAAATATTGTGGCCTTATACCATTAGACCATAACGTTTCGGCTCTAACACGAGCCTTTATCTCATGGAGGCATATAATTATAATGAATAATAAAGGCTTTGTGACTTCACTGAGTGTGCCTACATACTGAGGACTAAGGTTCTTACACACACACTGTATGTATATATATATATATATATATATATATATATATATATATATATATATATATATATATATATATATAATCTAGCTTGTGGGTTATCTGGTTTACAGGAGGTGGTGTTAAAAGGGTGCCAGTTAGTTTTTGTAATCCCAAGATTATGGAGGATTCTGCTATGTTGGACACGGATGGCTCTGATACAGAGAATGTGTCTTGTGATGAATATGAAATGGCCTGGGTTATCAATGCCCATTAGTTATGTTCCAATTGCCGTTCTAGAGTACTCTCTTCCCCCGAATCAGGGAGCTTAGAGTGCGTTGAGCCATCCGCCTCCAAGGTTTCTATGTCCCGTGAGGCGCGTACCCCAGACCCTTTCTCGGCTACACAAGCAGGTGTCCCTATGGCTTTTTCTCCTTCTCCGGATGGTGGCTTGTTTCCTCCAGAGGTTACGGCACAGTTCTGCATAGCCATTTCCATGTCGCTGGCTCATTTATATCTCCAAAGTGAAATATTTCTAAGATATTGCCCGTGTTCTGTTAATCAGGGCCCGTCGGGCATTGGATCGCCTGATTCAGTTCGGCCTTCTGGGGAAGCGTTGGCCTCTGAGGCTTCAGGGGTCTCAACCTCAGGGCCAGGGTCTTTTGTTGATCCGTTGAGAGATGATTTTGCCTTCCGTTATAGGCTGGCACGTCTTTGTGTTCTTTTAAGGCATGTTTTGGTGATGTTGGAGGATCCCAGTCCTAGTGGACAGAGGGATCCGAGACCTTAGATGCTAGATGGCTAATTGGATATGACGTTTGGGGATGAAGCCAATCTCCTTATCTTCTCCGTTTTATTTTTCTTTATGTTTCGGTTCCAGTTCTGAGCTTGGGTAAATGGGGCTCTGATCGGCTGGTCCCGCTGGCATTCTCATTCACCTTGGGCGTTCACCCGATGGGTGCTGCCTTAAATTTAATTTTGATCCGGATGGATGTGTTTAATTTGTTTTTTCATAAGCTCATGTCTGTTAGAATTTCATTTTTGAAAGTTCTTCTCTGGAACCGATACTTGCGATTTTGTGGTCGCGTGGGCACTTCCTCGGAAGTTGCGCATTTTTTTGAATAATAGAATTATGTTTTCTAGTTCATTTATCGATCCTTCAGGTCGAATTTTCTTGGACCTTGGGCAGTTCTGGTGAGTGTTCTTATACCAGGCTGGTACTGGTCGGACGCTTTCGGCTGTTACTTGAGTTCATGTCACCCTCGTGGTGTTGATTAATCCTGTCAGATTCTGTATATCCCTTGGCCTATTGCTATGGACTCTGGGCTCGGATCCTATCGAAGTATGAGGCCTACTGTTTAAATACAACCCCTCTGATTGGAGGGTTGTGAGTGCAGATATAAGGTTGGCTGTTTCGGGCTACAAGCCTGGGATATGGATCTGTTTTTGCAGACATCATGGTTCTTTCAGGTCCCTGGGGACTCAGAACCGTCATTTACATTCCTTTGGAGTTGGGAGATGTGAGTGACCTATATGGTCTGGTGTTCTGAGTGGTGAACGATTTGCATCTTCACTCAAGGTTCTCCGGATGCTGACTTTTTAGCCTATTAAAGGGACACTGAACCCAAATTTTTTCTTTCGTGATTCAGATAGAACATGCAATTTTAAACAACTTTCTAATTTACTCCTATTATCAATTTTTCTTCGTTCTTTTGCTTTCTTTATTTGAAAAAGAAGGCATCTAAGCTATTTTTTTTGGTTCAGTACCATGGAAAACACTTGTTTATTAGTAGGTGAATTTACCCACCAGTCAGCAAGAACAACACAGTGTGTTCACCAAAAATGGGCCGGCATCTAAACTTACATTCTTGCATTTCAAATAAAGATACCAAGAGAATGAAAAGAATTTGATAATAGGAGTAAATTAGAAAGTTGCTTAAAATTGCATGCTCTATCTGAATCATGATAGAAAAAAATTGGGTTCAGTGTCCCTTTAAGCATTTTCTTGCGGTGGCGGAGTCTCCTTCCTTCCCGCCTTAGGCAGATCATCTGGTCTGGAAGCGTGGGTATGGCCTTCTTCCTCTGCTCAGAGCTGCGTTACTCTAAGAGATGGTGTGCAGGGGTTCCCTGCCTTCTGTGGGGAGCTGCAAGGCTCCAGCTTTACCCTGTGAAAAAAGGGTTTTCTTTTTGGAAGATCGATCCTACAAGGATCTCTGGCTGTTGTCTCTTCCATCTTTTACCCTTGGTCTGACCACGGTCTTTGACGTTTGGGTGTTTTTACGTCCTTGTTGCAACTCTAGCCTTGGGCTTAACAGTGAAGAGTTGAGGTCCGTCTTAGAAGGTCGCCCTTCTGAGGTCAGGTAATTGACCATTTATCCTCGATATTCCGTTGGGACTTCGTGGAGGATGCCTTACGTCTAACTCTCTGGGATGGTAAGTAGGGTCAAGAGTTCTCATTCACCTTCGGGTGTTGGTTGCTACCTTGCCAGTGTGTGTAACACGTGTTCGCTTGTCTACGATATTTTCGTTGCAATCCAAGTGCACTGAGTGCAGAATTTTTCAACTGTTCAGGAGCTCTTTCAGACTCCTGGGTTTGAGGCTGTTGCTGGATTGCCAAGTCTACAGACTTTAGATGGTGCGCTCCTTATCGTAGGAGGCAACTTAGGGTTCCTCTGGAAGTTAGATCTTTAGATTGATTCAGTTTTTTGAGGACCCTGGCCTAGTCCATGTCTCTCCCTAGTGGGGGGTGGATGGTTCGGTATCACCTTAGGTGTTGCGGGACTGGGTACCTCTCTCAGAGGGGGGCGAGGGGGGAGATGCCTATCTGCCTGTAGCTTAGGCTCTAGGTCTTCCTGACGGGTCCCTACTGGTCTTCTGGCGCATTTGATGTTCCTGTAGACACCAGGTTTCTTCAACTGGGTTGGCAAAGGGATGGCAAAGGGATCTCGCCCCTATGGTAGCTTCTGTGGCTTTTTCCCTTCTCTTTTAGAGCGAGGGTGGGGTTATCCTGGTTTGGAGTTACCTTAGCATTTGTTGTGTCCCACGTCGACTTAGTGGTAAACTATGTTTCCTTGGAAGCTGTATGTCAAGAGCTCATCTCCAGCTCTGGTTATGTACTCTTCATCAGGCAAGTCCTACAATTATCCTTGCCTAACGCAGCTTTATATGGCAACCTGTGGGTCCTGTTTTTCCTGCCTTGTAAGGGTCTTTTCCCTTCTTGCGTTTTCAGAATCCTGGAAAGGGGGATGCGATGTAGTGACTGGTCCCTCCGTTCCTGCAGCAGGAGGCTGAGGGTTTGATCCCTGTTGGGGGTCCTGCTGAATGTTGGATTCTGATATACAGTATAAATGTTCTGGGTCTGAGGGCCCTTTTCCCTTGGGAAGTGTTCCTTTTGGGGAAGACAGCAGTGCATAGGGGGGGTCTCGTACCCATGCACAATGCCTATCTGAATCACAGTAGAATGCCATTTGTAGTTGCGGTCAGAGGTCTATCCGGGGGCTTTGTTCCTCGTTGACCCTTCCTTTCTCTTCCAGAGGTCTGGGACTCTTGTCTTCGGTCTTTAACTAGCCTTGGGCTGGGACTATTACCCTGGAGGGAAGCTCAGGGATTTGGCTCCTGCTGAATGTTGGATTCTGATATATAGATGTTGGAGGTCTGAGGGCCCTTTTCCCTTGGGAAGTGTTCCTTTTGGGGAAGGCAGCAGTGTAGGGGGTCTCGTACCCGTGCACAATGCATATCTGAATCACGGTAGAATGCCGTTTTTAGTTGAAGTCAGAAGTCTATCCGGAGGCTTTGTTCCTCGTTGACCCTTCCTTTCTCTTCCAGAGGTCTGGGACTCTTGTCTTCGGTCTTTAGCTAGCCTTGGGCTGGGACCATTACCCTGGAGGGAAGCTCAGGGATCGGTTACCTATGTAGTTTTGACCGTTTTTCTTTCAGAGTTGGTCCTGCCCTTTGGTGGGAGGACTTTTGATGTCCTCCCCTTTTATACTGGTGTATGGTACTGAGAGGGGACGCTCATGGAGCCTGGTCTTCGGAGGGCTGTGAGATTTGGAAAGTTAACTGTTCGAAACCAGCTACAGCTACTTGCACTTTGAAGGTGTGCTAGCAGGCTTTCAACGCCTTTCTTTTTTTTTTTCTCTCTTTTTCCTTCTCTTTCCCTTCCTTTTTTTTAAATTTATTTTTTTTATCTACGACTGAGCCTTTTATACGACAACAACTGCACATTAAGAAAAGCACCTTGTTAGTACCACCTTCCTGTGCCCTCATTGAAACTACTTAAGTTGTAACCTTCATTAAAGCATGAGGGTCATATATCCTAAGCTCCTGTATATTCTAAGGGGGGGTAGGGGGCCCGGGGGGGGGGGGAAGAAAAAAATATATATATATTTTTCTCTCCCTTTTCTCCCCTCCTCCCTCTCTCTTTTTATATAACTGCTCACTACCACTGTACTAACCACTGATTGGGTAGGATTCCTGCATCAACAAGGTCCACAAAGGGGATTGAGTTTTGAAATGGTTCCACGTCTTTCGGTGGTTAGGGTTCGCGATGGCCGAGTCAGCTTTCCTACCTAGAAGCTGGTCATTGAGAGTTCCTGTTCAGACAGTTTTGGGTTCTCTTGGAGAGCTCCTTCCTAGCTTCTGGGATGTTATCTTTTTGCCACTCTCTCTGCTGGCCTAGCCTGCAGGTTTCAATCTGATACGAGGCATCAGGGAACTTTTGTTTTTTCTGGAGTACATTAAGATATGTGACTGGATCAGGGATATGAGGGTGTCCCTCAAGTCCTTTGGGACGTGTGTCCCTGTGTATGGATCTCTTTTTTATTTGGTACTTGTGTTTCTAGGGAGTTTGTCTCCCTGGCCGCTACTATCATAAGACAACCTTAAGTTGTTCTATGCTTGTTGAGCCGTGTGGAATGATCCTTTGGATTTTTCATGGGAATCTGTTCTCCTTTTTCGGGTAGATAGTGATCCTTGTCTTTTGGCCGGGCACCTTATTGAGAGTCGTGACCCGCGGGGCTAACTCCTCGGAGGCTGTTTGGCCTCGACAGACTCTGGGACTGAGTGGTCTCTAGTTTGGCTTTGCTGGCGGTATAACTAATGTGCAGATACCTGGGCTTCGGGTTTTCACCCGTGTCGTCTATATTTTTAGAGTATGTCGGGTAATTTCAGGCTGTGGTGCCTTTCGAAGGGGCCGCCTTTTGTACCCACCCGTTGTTTGCATTCAGTGTCATCTAGCTTGGGTATTGTTTTCCCCAAAGTAATGAATGCAGCTGTGGACTGCTCCCACCCGTGTTTTTATCTATGAGGCGGCGGTAATTTTTTGTGCTTCAGGCACCTTTTTTCACCCTGATATTTCTCCTACTGTTCCTTGTTCCCTTGACAGAATGACTGGGGGATGAGGGAAGTGAGGGAGGTATTTAAGCCTTTGACTGGGGTGTCTTTGCCTCCTCCTGGTGGCCAGGTTCTGTATTTCCCAAAAGTAATGAATGCAGCTGTGGACTCTTCCCGCCAGAAGAAAAGAAAATTATCAGGTAAGCATAATTTATGTTTTTTTGCAACTTTGGTTTACGCTCGAACGCAATTTTTTCACTTTCAACTTGTAATATGAGCGCAGAGCGCAACCCAACATGTGCAAAAAGCTTCCCGTTTAACCTCGAGCAGAAGCGCTAAATTGCGCTCCACTCGTAATCTAGCCCTGAGTGTGAAGAAGGCCTATTTACTGTGCAACTGGAAATGATTCAAGTAATGGATGATCCTTCTCTTCTGGGAAGCTGCTACTGGAAAGTGATCAGTAATCAAAAATGTGGGAGAGGTGTGCGATTCACCGGTTCCCTGAAGTTTTAATTAGGCTTGTCCTGGAGTAAGCCGATGTGTCCTTGCCTTTAGGGTATGAGATTGGACTGTTCCATGAGTTAAGCTGACTGGCTCCAGAGCAAGAAGCAGGTGTCTTACCACCTCTGGGTGTGCAGCCGTGCAGTGGAGGATTCCACAAAATACCTTTAAGAGACCGCATGGTGACATACCCTAAGGTAGTGTTACCGGCAACTCATCAAGTGTTTATTATACTAACATCAGCAGTCATTGTTAAGTATTACTTTATTTGCAAGGCCATTAAATATGGTACTGTATATTTAAATGGTGTATACCTTTCTTTCTTTGCTTCCTTTTAAAAAAAAAAGATGCAGAACAAACTTTCCTTATCTTGTCAAACATACATCTATGTCATATAGTTCATAGATAGAATTGAACGGCATGAAAACACTTTTATTCTAAATCTTAAAGGGACATAATACTCATATGCTAAATCACTTGAAACTGATGCAGTATAACTGTAAAAAGCTGACAGGAAAATATCACCTGAGCATCTCTATGTAAAAAAGGAAGATATTTTACCTCAGCAGAGAAAGTTCTGTGTGAAAAGTTCTGTGTGAAAAGTTATACTCAACTGCTCCCAGCTGCAGGTAAAAATAAAAAAAAAATGAAGAAATGAACAGCAGCCAATCAGCATCAGCAGTGCCGAGGTCATGAACTCTTACTGTGATCTCATGAGATTTGACTTAACTCTCATGAGATTTCATAGTAAGCTTCCTTTACCTGATTGGTGAAATAATATGAGAGTTCACGAGGCTCATCCTTTCAGCTGTCCCAGGACAGACATACTAAAATGCTGCTTAGAAATCCTTTACAATGGGAGGTGGCTACTGAGGAACTTTTGAGGTAAAATATCTATCTTTTTTACATAGAGATGTTCAGGAGATATTTTCTAGTCAGCTTTTTACAGCTATGCTGCATCACTTTCAAGTGTTTAAACATTTGGGTATTATGGCCCTTTAAGCAGATATATATATATATATATAAAATGAAGAGCAGTACCGTTTGAACTTTGCTATAATAGCCGGCTTTCGGTTTGGCACTTTATCTCCTCATATCTGCATCGAGATTTACTGGCTGAGTCAAATAACGAGGCAGTCGTTCAGATATTCACGCCAATGTTTTGTTTATACAGAGCTGCTACAGGCTTTTGGCGGAGGCTTGCTGGTTGTATATCCTGCAATGGAAATAGTGAGACTGAAGAGACAATGTGGATCTGAAGTACACACAAGCAGACCATACAGTGAGAAAGGTTTTACTTACTTTGTATTGCAAAACCAGATCTTAGTGTGTTTCACTTGCACAAGAGTATTTCGGCTCCAAAATGAGCTGAATACCTAAAATAGCCTCCTGCTTCAGCATTTGACAGTGAACGAAACTGCCGAATGGACACATCTAGCAAATAAAGACAAACTCTCTCAGATATTCACACTCGCACACTAACTCACACACACATTCATTAACAGCCACATACTCTCTCTCACACACATTAACACATACACTCTTACGCACATTCTCTCTCACACACAGATTCACACACACACACAAAGGCAATCAAGCTCTCAAACACACACTTAAAGGGACAGTCAAGTCCAAAAAAAAGTTTCAGGATTCAAATAGGGCATGTAATTTAAAACAACTTTCCAATTTGCTTTTATCACCAATTTCTTCTCTTGCTAATATGCTAATTTCTTAGACCTTGAAAGCCGCCTCTCAGCTGAATGCATTTTGTCCACTAGAGGGCATTAGTTCATGCGTTTCATATAGATAACATTGAGCTCATGCACGTGAATATACCGAGGAATGAGCACTGATTGGCTAAAATACAAGTCTGTCAAAAGAACTGAAATAAGGGGGCAGTCTGCAGATACTTAGATACAAGGTAATTACAGAGGTAAAAAGTATATTAATATAACTGTCAGCCAGATTGCAAGTTTTGCGTTATGAGTGGCTCGCTAATAACTTGCAAGTTATATCCACCGCTCACCTTTAATAGCACTGCTATTACAGGTTTGCAAAAACCCGGCATTTGCGGGCAATATGGCTGCGTTGAGCTCCATACCGCACACAAATACCAGCACTGCTTTGAGCTGCTTTGACGTGCTCGTGCACGATTTCCCCTTAGACATCAATGGGGAGAGTTGGCAAAAAAAAAGCCTAACACCTGCAATCAAGGAGAGTAAAGCTCCGTAACGCAGCCCCATTGATGTCTATGGGGAAAGAAAATGTATGTTTAAACCTAACATAAAACCCACGTCTAAACACCCCTAATCTGCTGCCCCCGACATCGCCGACACCTACATTACACTTATTAACCCCTAATCTGCCGCCCACAATGTCGCCGCCGCCACTATACTAAAGTTATTAACCCCTAAATCTCTGGCCTCCCACATCACTAAATAAATATATTAACCCCTAAACCTAACCCTAAGTCTAACCCTAATGTAAATAACTTTAACATAATTAAAATAATTCTAAATAAAACCTACTATTAATAACTTAATAATTCCTATTTAAAACTAAATACTTACCTGAAAAATAAAGACCTAAGCTAGCTACAATATAACTAATAGTTACATTGTAGCTAGCTTGGGTTTTATTTTTATTGCACAGCTAAGTTTGTATTTAATTTAACTAGGTAGACTAGTTAGTAAATAGTTATTAACTATTTACTAGCTACCTAGTTAAAATAAATACAAATTTACCTGTAAAATAAAACCTAACCTGAGTTACACTAACACCTAACATTACAATAAAATTAAATAAATTAAATGAAAAAAAATACATTTATCTAAATCAGAAAAAAAACAAAACACTAAATTACACAAAATAAAAACGCCCCCCCCCCCCCCAAAATAAAAAAAAACCCTAGCCTACGCTAAAACTGCCAATGGCCCTAGCCCTGTAAAAAAAAAAAATACAAACAACCCCCCAACATAAAAACCCACCACCTACACAACCAACCCCCCAAATAAAATCCTATCTAAATAAACCTAAGCTCCCCATTGCCCTGAAAAGGGCATTTGGATGGGCATTGCCCTTAAAAGGGCATTTAGCTCTTTTACATTGCCCAAAACCCTAAGCTAAAAATAAAACCCACCCAATAAACCCTTAAAAAAAACTAACACTAACCCCTGAAGATCCACTTACAGTTTTTGAAGACCGGACATCCATCCTCATCCAGCCGGCGAAGTCTTCATCCAAGCGGCAAGAAGTCATCATGCAGGCGGGCAGAAGTCTTCATCCAGACAGCATCTTCTATCTTCATCCTTCCTATATCTGAGAGACATCGATGGTACACTTTTTCTAGGCTATTCCTACCCAACACATGTCCTTCTCATGCTTCTAAGTAGTTGTCTTAGTAACATCACATCATTGTTTGGTTCCAATGTTTTAAATTGGCACCTTTTTCCACTGCAACAACATATGCTGCTGACGCCATTTCTGCACGCTCTTTCGCTGCAGCTATTTAAGCGCACCAGTCACAGGTATCTTTGCCCGTTTTATTTGATTGTGTTCCTGGGTGCGTTATTTGTTTTGTCTGTTGCTGCTGACTACTCTTGCTGATTCTGTCTGACTTGTGTTGTTGTTGACTTGTTGCCATGACTACTCACACTCCTTGAATCTGATTAGAATACTGTTTTCCCTTCCCATTGCTGACTGCAACTGACTACACTTTTTTTTATGTACTTTATTAAAGTTTGCAAGGATGATGCAGCAATACAAACAAACTATAATTATATATTGTAATATCTGGAAAAGTCCTTATATTCTTGAAAACTAGTCCAACCTTTTTGAAAGAACTGATCCACCAAGTATTTGAATAAGAAAGTCCAACATAAAAGAGTAGGAAAACTCAAATCAAATAAGACATTTTGGTCAAAACAATTGTCGATCTAAGGCCAGTGAGTTCAAAACTATTCCTAAATATATCATACACCTGATACAACTTTAAAGGGATATTGTACGCTAGATTTTTCTTTGCATAAATGTTTTGTAGATAATCCATTTATATAGCCCATCTGGGACTATTTTTGTAACAATCTATACTTTTGCTTATTTTTATAAAATGGCAGACTCCTAACCAAGCCCCAAAGTTTTAGATGTATACTGAGGTCTACAGACTCCTATTTGTTTAATGGGTCTTTTCATATGCAGGGGAGTGTCTGCTGTTCTTGCTTTCCAAGCTGTCACGAATATCTCAGGACTCAGCTGCTAAGGGGTTAATTCTGTTGGTTTGTGAACTAAAAAAAGTTATTTGTTTTTCAAGAAGAACTGGTGTCCTGGGTTTGTGTTTCTTTGAAGTGCCCGGAGCATCATAAATGCTTGGCAGTGTAAACAGGATAGAGTTTTATGGCTTAGACAGTCAGTAGAATACATGATAGAAAACAGGGCCTCAGTCACATATCCTGAGGAGGTCAATAAAGGGACATGGGTATTATGTATATATGTGTTTAAAACTGTTATGACATTAAATGAAGGGAAATCTGTCATATCTGGTATCAAATTGATTCTCCCAATGAAACCAAGAGATTACTGGTCAGTATATCTGAAAATAGAGTTGCCTATCAGAAATTATAATGGGTTCTATAATTTCAGGCAAAAACTTAGTTTATTGAAGGTCATAAAGACAGGGGGGTTTCTTAGCCCGCCCAGGAGGGTGTGGTCAGGCAACCTGATCTATGGAAAATAGGTATAAGAATCTTATTTTTTAACTTTAAGATTGTCATTCTTACAAGGGAGACTGTGACAACACAGAGTAAGGACCCAATTGATTCATGCCATCTCTCTGGTAACAGATTCCAAAGACTAGTACAGTGTAAGGTTTCTAATTTTCTTCTTTTTATTTTGAAAAACTGTTTGCTAATGTGTAATTTTATTTGTAACAACTTTTTATTAATAATGCATTGTGCATAATATTTTTGGCATAATAAATAATCCTTTTATTAAGTTTGGCCTTTGTCTAATAATTGAACCACGTTACTGAAAGAGACTGGAATATTAGAACTGTATAATTTAGGTTATTTTCTGCTAAATTGTACTCAGAGAGTTAATGTGTAAGTCTGTTTTTTTCCCTTAGGATTTTCCCTTTAATACATTTTAAGTGTTGGCAGCTGAGATATTGTAGTTAGTTTAGTGTGGGTGGCATTAAAGGGGAGTTTTGGGGCATTTCTTTTACGTCTAGTATAGACTGGAGAGTGTTGTTAACCCTTGCACCCACTGAACTAAATCACAAGCTGGTCTGGTGTGGCTAGATTGTGACATATTAGTGAGAGTAGAAGGGGTCTGATAACCCTTTCTATGCCAAATAAGTGACTGGCGCAGGGTTGGATAACCTTGGTTCATCACACCAGCCCCTTTCACTGAGTGTCCCAGCCTAATCTAATCAACAGTGCTAAACTGGGAGCTTATAAATAGGTTTTTAAATGGTTTTGTACTGGATTTTTATATCAGTATCTGTGCATATTATTATAGTAGTGTCTGCTACATGCAGTTATATGAAAATAATATAGCACAAACAGGAAACAGTTAGGGTAAGCTAAGAAGAATTAAATACAATCAAATAAACAGTGATGACTCTATGCAGGACTCAGTCTGACTACACTTTTGTTCCAAGATTCCATTTATCAACGAGTGGGTCCCACACAGTGTCCTGTGTTAATTACATGTTAATTACATGTGTGCATTCAAATGAATAAAATTATTTTGCTTTATTATTTGCAGTTGTCAAAATACAAACAAATGGCTCCTATAACAAATGAACAATGGTGCAATAAACAACATTTTTAAAAGTTAAGTTGTGTCATTAAAACAGTTACATTAAAGGCAAGAAAGGCTTTACTCTTATGATCCTTTGTTGAAAAGCATACCCAGGTAGGCTTGAAAGCAGCAATGCACTACTGGGAGCTAGCTGAATGCATCGGGTGAGCAAGTGACAAGAGGCATATATGCACAGCCACCAATCAACATCTAGCTCACAAGTAGTGCATTGTTGGTTTTCAACAAAAGATTACAAGAAAACTAAGCAAATTAGATAATAGAATTAAATGGTGAATTTGATTAAAATTGCATGTTCTATCTGAATCATGAAGGTCTTATTTTAACTTTTACTGTCCCTTTAATTGCTAATCCAACAAGAATGTGCAAACCATACTTAATCTGAAATATGATATAATCATTTAATTTGCCATCATGTAAAGCTCTGGGATTATATTGCAATTAATAACTAAAGAATACAAGTTCTATACAAATAAAAAAGGAATATGCCAGGGTAGCCCAGATACACACAGAGAATGAGAGGTCACAAACTGCGTATGTCTTGTACAAAACGGGACAGTTATGACCTCTGTCAAATGAACACTATATACTGACAAATAAACAATACAAAAGACAATGCAATAAAACTTACTTTGAATTTGAAGTGAGCAGTCGAATATTTTTCTGGTAAATTTCAAATTTAATCCAATTTTTCCTCCCCGTGTATCATGTGAGAGCCATCAGCCAATCACAAAATGTGTATATATCACGTGACAACCATCAGCCAATCACGAAATGTGTTTATATCACGTGACAGCCATCAGCCAATCACGAAATGTGTATATATCATGTGACAGTCATCAGCCAATCTTAAAATGCATATATATCATGTGACAGCCATCAGCCAATCACAAAATGAATAATGAAACTTTAATTTTGTCTTTAGTGGCCTTTAAAATAACATAAACAACAATGTTCTAATGTGTTATATGCAAATAACAGTACAATTATAAAATGCTCTATTAATGTGTTTAGCCGCTGAAAATGGTTTAAGCACATAGTTAAAGTCAGCATACATCTGGTGAGCCAATGACAAAAGGGATATGTGGGTAGCCACCAACTAACTCTCAGTAGTGTATTGCTGCTCATGATCCAACCTAGGTATGCTTATCAACAAAGGATACCAAGATAACAAAGTATTATAATAGAAGTAAATGGAATAGATTGGAAAATATTTATTTTGACATTCATGCCCCTTTAAGCTATTTAAATGCAAAATATTTTATTGTGTACTAGCTGCACAATAATTTTTGCATACAACATCTCCTTAAAGGGACATGAAACCCAACATTTTTCTTTCATGATTCAGGTAGAGAATACAATTTTAAACAACTTTCCAATTAAATTCTATTATTTAATTTGCTTCATTCTTTAGGTATACTTTGTTGAAGAAATAGCAATGCACATGTGTGAGCCAATAACACGAGGCATCTATGTGCAGCCACCAATCAGCAACTACTATACTTAGATACGATTTTCAACAAATGATATCAAGAGAATGAAGCTAATTACATAATAGAAGTACATTGGAATGTTGTTTAAAATTTCATGTTCTTTCTAAATCATAAAAGAAAGAAAAAAAAAATGTATGTCCCTTTAATGTTTTTACTGTCTGGCCACTGTATGATAATTGTGCAAAAAATTATTTTATTTTTTTTCTTTTGCATCTGAGTTTTTACCGGCCAAATTAAAGTGAATGTCAACTTTCATGATATAGTGCCCGTTTTTAAAAAAAACTATTAAAAAGAGGGGCACTTTCATTCATGAAAGTTTACATTGCAACAGATTTTACAAATACTTACCTTCTTCTCCTGAGACACCGGATCGCCGATCGCCCCGCCTGCTTCTTCCTGTTGTACTAACACAGCAATGACGAAACCGGCTTCCTCCAATCACGGCGTGGCCTCACAAGATAAACGCTCCTGGGGGGGAAGCAGTGATTGGAGAGAGCCAGTTTCGTTATTGCTGACAAAGTACAGAGGAGCTGCAGGCGTGGGATCGGCGATCTGGTGTTTCAGGAGAAGAAGGTATTTGTAAAATCCGGTGCAATGAATGAAAGTGCCCCTGTTTTTAATTGTTTTTTTTAAAAAACGGGCACTTTATCATGACAGTTGACATTCACTTTAATGTGAAAAAATATCATTACTTTTTTTTATTATTATTATTATTTTATTCAAACATTAAATAAAAAAAAAATAAGATTATTGAAATATATCAAAATGTTTCTATCCGTGGCGAAGAGAAGCGGCGACAGAAGACAAGATTATGTTGAAGCCTTGTTACCGTATGTGAGATACAAGATAAGGCATCTAGATCCAAAAGCAACTCTGCATAGATATGTTAGTAATCTGATAAAGCGACCTGCCCATCTGTTCTGTTTTACCTTACCACAGTAATATGATTTGTCTATTCAGTACACCAGGGAACATGTATATACATAAAACAAGAAATCAGACATTACTCATTTAGCCACCGATTCCAATGCACCATCATTTCTATAAGAAAATATTTGATGGCAACACAGGCCTTTATTTTTTTCCCGGTAACCGTACCAATTTGTTTAGAAGGACCGCCATTTAAATAAATCACTTGAATTAGTAAACAATATAACAGCATAATCTGGAATGAATTAAGAGGGAAATTCTAATGCCAAACCAAAATGTTCTGCTTTGCTAGAGCATATTATAATGTGCTGATGTCTCCTGCTTACTGTGTTTAACTCCTCCCCCGAGGGGTTTAAAAATATAGATAACGTCTTGCTTTATAACCACGACACACTACAGCTCCTTAGCAGCACAAGGCCAGTGATTAGTGGCTACATGCGTATGTCACTCCTAATTGGCTCACTGCTCAGAAGCTTAAAGGGACTCTCAAGTCAAAATGAAACTTTCATGATACAGACAGAGCAGCAATTTTAAACAACTTTCCAATTTACTTCCCTTAACAAAATGTGCAGTCTTTTTATATTTACACTTTTTGAGTCACCAGCTCCTACTGAGCATGTGCAAGAATTCAAAGAATATAAGTATATGCATTTGTGATTGGCTGATGGCTGTGACCAATCAGAGTCCATATATATAAAAGAGGTGCTGCTTTGAGCTAAGCAACCACAGTGAGATACTGCACAACATGGAGGTTTTAAAAGTAAATTAAACAGGTTATTTTAAGTCATTTTTCTGTAGTTTGGGAAGCCCTGAATCAGATTCAATAGTATAAATGTTGGGAGGTAGCAATATAAACATTTTGTAGCCAGTTTTTAAAATCTGTGACAGAAAAGAGGGCAGGACTGCAGGATCGAGATACCACTTGTTTGACTGTTAGGGTTGCCACCTGTCTGTAAATGACCGGACAGTTCAGGTTTCCATTTGTGTGTCCAGGTTTGAAGCTGAGTCAGACCCGGACATTTGGTGGGAAACAGCGACAGCGAAAAAAGATGACATTGTGCATTTACAACATACTGCACATACCTACAGTTATTTCTCTGTTGTATGTGTCTTTGTGAGGGAGTGTGTCTATGTGTGGGAGTGGGTGTGTCTTTGTGTGAGTGTGTATGTGTGTCTTTGTGTGGGAGTGTGTGTGTCTTTGTGTGGAAGTGTGTGTGTCTTTGTGTGGAAGTGTGTGTGTGTGTCTCTGTGTGGGAGTGTTTGTGTGTGTCTTTGTGTGGGAGTGTGTGTGTGTGTCTTTGTGTGGGAGTGTATGTGTGTCTTTGTGTGGGAGTGTGTGTGTGTGTCTTTTCCAGTGTCTTTCTGTATGTGTAAGTCTGTGTGTAAAAGAGTGAGTGTATTTGTGTGTGAGAGAGAATGTGTGTTAGTGTGTGAGAGAGTGTGTGTGTGTGTGGAGAGTGTGTGTTAGTGTGTGAGAGAGAATGTGTGTTATAGTGTGTGTGTTAGTGTGTGAAAGAGAATGTTTGTGAGAGTGTGTGTGTTAGTGTGTGAAAGAGAATGTGTGTGAGAGTGTGTGTTAGAGTGAGTGTATTTGTGTTTCAAAGAGAATGTGTGTTAGAGTGTGTGTGTTAGTGTGGGAGAGATAATGTGTGTGAGAGTGTGTGTGTTAGTGTGTGAGAGAGAATGTGTGTTAGAGTGTGTGTTAGTGTGTAAGAGAGAATGTGTTAGAGTGAGTATTTGTGTGAGAGAGAATGTGTTAGTGTGTGAGAGAGAATGTGTTAGAGTGTGAGAGAGAATGTGTTAGAGTGTGAGAGAGAATGTGTTAGAGTGTGAGAGAGAATGTGTTAGTGTGTGAGAGAGAATGTGTTAGTGTGTGAGAGAGAATGTGTTAGTGTGTGAGAGAGAATGTGTGTGAGAGTGTGTGTGTGTTAGTGTGTAAGAGAGAATGTGTGTTAGTTTGTGAGAGTGAATGTGTGTGAGTGTGTGTGTGTTAGTGTGTGAGTGTGTGTGTGTTAGTGTGTGAGAGAGAATGTGTGTTATAGTGTGTCTGTTAGTGTGTGAGAGAGAATGTGTGTTAGTGTGTGAGAGAGAATGTGTGTTAGTGTGTGAGAGAGAATGTGTGTTAGTGTGTGAGAGAGAATGTGTGTTAGTTTGTGAGAGTGAATGTGTGTGAGAGTGTGTATGTTAGTGTGTGAGAGAGAATGTGTGTTATAGTGTGAGAGAGAATGTGTGTGAGAGAGTGTGTTAGTGTGTGAGAGTATGTGTGTGTGTGTGTGTGTGTGTGGGAGAGAATGTGTGTTAGTTTGTGAGAGTGAATGTGTGTGAGAGTGTATGTTAGTGTGTGAGAAAGAATGTGTGTTATAGTGTGAGAGAGAATGTGTGTGAGAGAGTGTGTTAGTGTGTGAGAGTATGTGTGTGTGTGTGTGTGTGTGGGAGAGAATGTGTGTTAGAGTGAGTGTATTTGTGTGTGAGAGAGTGTGTGTTAGTGTGTGAGAGAGAATGTGTGTGTTAGTGTGTGAGAGAGAATGTGTGTTAGTTTGTGAGAGAGAATGTGTGTTATAGTGTGTGTGTTAGTGTGTGAGAGAATGTGTGTTAGAGTGTGTGTTAGTGTGTGAGAGGGAGTGTGTGTGAGAGTGTGTGTGTTAGTGTGTGAAAGAGAATGTGTGTGTTAGAGTGAGTGTATTTGTGTGTGAAAGAGAATGTGTGTGAGAGTGTGTGTGTTAGTGTGTGAGAGAGAATGTGTGTGAGAGTGTGTGTGTTAGTGTGTGAAAGAGAATGTGTGTGTTAGAGTGAGTGTATTTGTGTGTGAAAGAGAATGTGTGTGAGAGTGTGTGTGTTAGTGTTTGAGAGAGAATGGGGCATATTTATCAAGCTCCAATTGGAGCTTGATGCCCCGTGTTTTTGGCGAGCCTGCAGGCTCGCCAGAAACAGCAGTTATGAAGCAGCAGTCACAAAGACATAACCGCTGCTCCATAACCTGTCCGCCAGGCGGACAGACATAGCTGGAAATCCACCCGATCGAGTACGATCGGGTTGATTGACACCCCCTTGCTGGCGGCCTATTGGCCGCAAGTATGCAGGGGGTGGCGTTGCACCAGCAGCTCTTGTGAGCTGCTGGTGCAATGCTGAATTACGGCGAGCGTATTGCTCGCCGTATTCAGCAAGGTCTGGCGGACCTGATCCGCAGTGTCGGATCAGGTCCGCCAGACCTTAATAACTAGAGGCCAATGTGTGTTAGAGTGAGTGTATTTGTGTGTGGGAGAGAATGTGTTAGTGTGTGAGAGAGAATTGTGTGAGAGTGTGTGTGTGTTAGTGTGTAAGAGAGAATGTGTGTTAGTGTGTGAGAGAATGTGTGTTAGTTTGTGAGAGTGAATGTGTGTGAGAGTGTGTGTGTTAGTGTGTGTGAGAGAATGTGTGTTAGTGTGTGTGAGAGAATGTGTGTTAGTGTGTGTGAGAGAATGTGTGTTAGTGTGTGTGAGAGAATGTGTGTGAGAGTGTGTGTGTTAGTGTGTGAGAGAGAATGTGTGTTATAGTGTGTCTGTTAGTGTGTAAGAGAGAATGTGTGTTAGTGTGTGAGAGAGAATGTGTGTTAGTTTGTGAGAGTGAATGTGTGTGAGAGTGTGTGTGTTAGTGTGTGAGAGAGAATGTGTGTTATAGTGTGTCTGTTAGTGTGTAAGAGAGAATGTGTGTTATAGTGTGTCTGTTAGTGTGTAAGAGAGAATGTGTGTTAGTGTGTGAGAGAGAATGTGTGTTAGTGTGTGTGAGAGAATGTGTGTTAGTGTGTGTGAGAGAATGTGTGTGAGAGTGTGTGTGTTAGTGTGTGAGAGAGAATGTGTGTTATAGTGTGTCTGTTAGTGTGTAAGAGAGAATGTGTGTTAGTGTGTGAGAGAGAATGTGTGTTAGTTTGTGAGAGTGAATGTGTGTGAGAGTGTGTGTGTTAGTGTGTGAGAGAATGTGTGTTAGTGTGTGAGAGAGAATGTGTGTGAGAGAGTGTGTTAGTGTGTGAGAGTATGTGTATGTGTGTGGGAGAGAATGTGTGTTAGAGTGAGTGTATTCGTGTGTGACAGAGTGTGTGTTAGTGTGTGAGAGAGAATGTGTGTTATAGTGTGTGTGTGTTAGTGTGTGAGAGAATGTGTGTTAGAGTGTGTGTGTGAGAGAGAATGTGTGAGTGTGTGTGTTAGTGTGTGAAAGAGAATGTGTGTGAGAGTGAGTGTATTTGTGTGTGAAAGAATGTGTGTTAGAGTGTGTGTTAGTGTGTGAGAGAGAATGTGTGTGAGAGTGTGTGTGTTAGTGTTTGAGAGAGAACGTGTGTTAGAGTGAGTGTATTTGTGTGTGAGAGAGAATGTGCTAGTGTGTGAGAGAGAATGTGTGTGTGTTAGTGTGTAAGAGAGAATGTGTGTTAGTGTGAGAGAGTGAATGTGTGTGAGAGTGTGTGTGTTAGTGTGTGAGAGAATGTATGTTATAGTGTGTCTGTCAGTGTGTAAGAGAGAATGTGTGTTAGTGTGTGAGAGAGAATGTGTGTGAGAGAGTGTGTTAGTGTGTGAGAGTATGTGTGTTAGTGTGTGAGAGCGTTAATGTCTGTGTGTGTGGCACTTAGAACCTTGTCATTGAAGTCTGAGGGGGAATACTTTAACATGGTTGCAATATTCTAACTTTGGCTTTTTGTGCACGTCACATTAGCACAAGCAAAAACTTTTTACTTTCAACTTGTATTACACGTACTACCCGACGCATGCAAAAAGCCAAAGTCGAGTAGAGTTAATGTGTGAGCAGGAGCGCAAACTACCACTCCATTCTTAATCTAGCCATTCATTTGTTATTGTGAAATTTGTCTGTAAAATGCTGTTTACTGGTGGTTGCTGGTTTCCAACAAATACAATTAGTTCTTTCTGTGATTAAAGGGACAGTCAAATCCAAAAAAACACAATTTATGCTTACCTGATAAATTTATTTCTCTTGTGGTGTATCCAGTCCACGGATCATCCATTACTTGTGGGATATTCTCATTCCCAACAGGAAGTTGCAAGAGGACACCCACAGCAGAGCTGTTATATAGCTCCTCCCCTCACTACCATATCCAGTCATTCGACCGAAAACAAGCAGAGAAAGGAGAAACCATAGGGTGCAGTGGTGACTGTAGTTTAAATTTAAAAATTACCTGCCTTAAAATGACAGGGCGGGCCGTGGACTGGATACACCACAAGAGAAATAAATTTATCAGGTAAGCATAAATTGTGTTTTCTCTTGTAAGGTGTATCCAGTCCACGGATCATCCATTACTTGTGGGATACCAATACCAAAGCTAAAGTACACGGATGAAGGGAGGGACAAGGCAGGTACTTAAATGGAAGGTACCACTGCCTGTAAAACTTTTCTCCCAAAAATAGCCTCCGAAGAAGCAAAAGTATCAAATTTGTAGAATTTTGAAAAAGTATGAAGCGAAGACCAAGTCGCCGCCTTGCAAATCTGTTCAACAGAAGCCTCATTTTTAAAGGCCCAAGTGGAAGCCACAGCTCTAGTGGAATGAGCTGTAATCCTTTCAGGAGGCTGCTGTCCAGCAGTCTCATAGGCTAAGCGAATTATGCTTCTTAGCCAAAAAGAAAGAGGTTGCCGAAGCCTTTTGACCTCTCCTCTGTCCAGAGTAGACAAAAAACAAAGCAGATGTTTGACGAAAATCTTTAGTAGCTTGTAAGTAAAACTTTAAAGCACGAACCACGTTCAGATTGTGTAATAGACGTTCCTTCTTCGAAGAAGGATTAGAACACAAGGATGGAACAACAATCCCTTGATTGATATTCTTGTTAGATACCACCTTAGGTAAAAACCCAAGTTTGGTACGCAGGACTACCTTATCCGTATGAAAAATCAGATAAGGAGAATCACATTGTAAGGCAAATAACTCGGAGACTCTACGAGCCGAGGAAATAGCTACTAAAAAAAAAAAACTTTCCAAAATAAAAGTTTGATATCTATGGAATGAAGAGGTTCAAACGGAACTCCTTGAAGAACCTTAAGAACCAGATTTAAGCTCCATGGTGGAGCAACAGGTTTAAACACAGGCTTGATTCTAACTAAAGCCTGACAAAATGCCTGAACGTCTGGAACATCTGCCAGACGCTTGTGCAAAAGAATAGACAGAGCAGAAATCTGTCCCTTTAAGGAACTAGCTGACAATCCTTTTTCCAAACCTTCTTGGAAAAAAGATAATATCCTGGGAATCCTGACCTTACTCCATGAGTAACCCTTGGATTCACACCAATAAAGATATTTACACCATATCTTATGGTAAATTTTCCTGGTGACAGGCTTTCGTGCCTGTATTAAGGTATCAATGACTGACTCGGAGAAGCCACGCTTTGATAAAATCAAGCATACAATCTCCAGGCAGTCAGTCTCAGAAAAATTAGATTTGGATGGTTGAAAGGACCCTGAAGTAGAAGGTCCTGTCTCAGAGGCAGAGACCATGGTGGAAAGGATGACATGTCCACCAGATCTGCATACCAGGTCCTGCGTGGCCACGCAGGTGCTATCAGAATCACTGATGCTCTCTCCTGCTTGATCTTGGCAATCGGTCAAGGGAGCAGAGGAAACGGTGGAAACACATAAGCCAGGTTGAAAGACCAGGGCGCTGCTAGAGCATCTATCAGCGTCGCCTTGGGATCCCTGGACCTGGATCCGTAACACGGAAGCTTGGCGTTCTGGCGAGACGCCATGAGATCCAGTTCTGGTTTGCCTCAACGATGAATCAATTGTGCAAACACCTCCGGATGGAGTTCCCACTCCCCCGGATGAAAAGTCTGACGACTTAGAAAATCCGCCTCCCAGTTCTCTACACCTGGGATATGGATAGCTGATAGGTGGCAAGAGTGAATCTCTGCCCAGCGAATTATTTTTGAAACTTCTAACATCGCTAGGGAACTTCTTGTTCCCCCTTGATGGTTGATGTAAGCCACAGTCGTGATGTTGTCCGACTGAAATCTGATGTACCTCAGAGTTGCTAACTGAGGCCAAGCCTGAAGAGCACTGAATATCGCTCTTAGTTCCAGAATATTTATTGGAAGGAGAGTCTCCTCCTGAGTCCACGATCCCTGAGCCTTCAGGGAGTTCCAGACTGCAACCCAACCTAGAAGGCTGGCATCTGTTGTTACAATTGTCCAATCTGGCCTGCGAAAGGTCATACCTTTGGACAGATGGACCCGAGATAGCCACCAGAGAAGAGAATCCCTGGTCTCTTGGTCCAGATTCAGTAGAGGGGACAAATCTGTGTAATCCCCGTTCCACTGACTGAGCATGCATAGTTGCAGCGGTCTGAGATGTAAGCGTGCAAACGGCACTATGTCCATTGCCGCTACCATTAAGCCGATTACTTCCATATACTGAGCCACCGAAGGGCGCGGAATGGAATGAAGAACATGGCAGGAATTTAGAAGCTTTGATAACCTGGACTCCATCAGGTAAATTCTCATTTCTAAAGAATCTATCAGAGTCCCTAGGAAGGAAACTCTTGTGAGTGGGGATAGAGAACTCCTTTCCTCGTTCACTTTCCACCCATGCGACCTCAGAAATGCCAGTACTACGTCCGTATGAGACTTGGCAATTTGGAAGTTTGACGCCTGTATCAGGATGTCATCTAAATAAGGGTCCACTGCTATGCCCCGCGGCCTTAGGACCGCCAGAAGCGACCCTAGAACCTTCGTAAAGATTCTTGGGGCTGTAGCTAATCCAAAGGGAAGAGCTACAAACTGGTAATGCCTGTCTAGAAAGGCAAACCTGAGAAACCGATGATGATCTTTGTGTATTGGAATGTGAAGATAAGCATCCTTTAAATCCATCTTGAATGATGGAACTCTGAGGAATTTGTTTAAGATCTTTAGATCCAAAATTGGTCTGAAGGTTCCCTCTTTTTTGGGAACCACAAACAGATTTGAGTAAAAACCCTGTCCCTGTTCCTCCTTTGGAACTGGATGTATCACTCCCATAACTAGGAGGTCTCATACACAGTGTAAGAATGCATCTTTCTTTATCTGGTTTGCAGATAATTGTGAAAGGTGAAATCTCCCTTTTGGGGGGGAAGCTTTGAAGTCCAGAAGATATCCCTGGGATATAATTTCCAACGCCCAGGGATCCTGGACATCTCTTGCCCACGCCTGGGCGAAGAGTGAAAGTCTGCCCCCTACTAGATCCGTTACCGGATAGGGGGCCTTTCCTTCATGCTGTCTTAGAGGCAGCAGCAGGCTTTTTGGCCTGCTTACCTTTGTTCCAGGTCTGGTTTGGACTCCAGACCGTCTTGGACTGAGCAGAAGTTCCCTCTTGTTTTGCATTAGAGGAAGTTGATGCCGCACCTGCCTTGAAGTTTCGAAAGGCACGAAAATTAGACTGTTTGGCCCTTGATTTGGACCTGTCCTGAGGAAGGGCATGACCTTTTCCTCCAGTGATATCAGCAATAATCTCCTTCAAACCAGGCCCGAATAGGGTCTGCCCCTTGAAGGGAATGTTAAGCAGCTTAGATTTTGAAATCACGTCAGCTGACCATGATTTAAGCCATAGCGCCCTGCGCGCCTGTACAGCAAAACCAGAATTCTTAGCCGTTAGTTTAGTCAAATGAACAATGGCATCAGAAACAAATGAATTGGCTAGCTTAAGTGATCTAAGCTTGCCAAGTATGTCATCCAATGGAGTCTCTACCTGTAAAGCCTCTTCCAGAGACTCAAACCAGAACGCCGCAGCAGCAGTGACAGGAGCAATGCATGCAAGGGGCTGTAGGATAAAACCTTGTTGAATAAACATTTTCTTAAGGTAACCTTCTAATTTTTTTATCCATTGGATCTAAAAAAGCACAACCGTCCACGACAGGGATAGTAGTACGCTTTGCTAGAGTAGAAACTGCTCCCTCCACCTTAGGGACTGTCTGCCATAAGTCCCGTGTGGTGGCGTCTATAGGAAACATTTTTCTAAAAATAGGAGGGGGAGAAAACGGCACACCTGGTCTATCCCATTCCTTATGAATAATTTCTGTAAACCTTTTAGGTATTGGAAAAACATCAGTACACACCGGCACTGCATAGTATTTATCCAGTCTACACAATTTCTCTGGCACTGCAATTGTATCACAGTCATTCAGAGCAGCTAAAATCTCCCTGAGCAACACGTGGAGGTGTTCAAGCTTAAATTTAAATGTAGAAATATCAGAGTCAGGTATCTTTCCTGAGTCAGAAACATCACCCACAGACTGAAGCTCTCCTTCCTCAGCTTTTGCATATTGTGAGGCAGTATCAGACATGGTTCTTAAAGCGTCAGTATGCTCTGCATTTCGTCTAACCCCAGAGCTATCTCGCTTACCTCTAAATTCAGGTAGTCTGGCTAATACCGCTGACAGTGTATTATCCATGACTGCCGCCATGTCTTGTAAAGTAAACGCTATGGGCGCCGTGGATGTACTTAGCGCCATTTGAGCGCGAGTCCCTTGAGCGGGAGTCAAAGGATCTGACACGTGGGGAGAGTTAGTCGGCATAACTTCCCCCTCGTCAGATTCCTCTGGTGATAAATTTTTTAAAGACATAATATGATCTTTATTGCTTAAAGTGAAATCAATACATTTGGTACACATTCTAAGAGGGGGTTCCACCATGGCTTTTAAACATAATGAACAAGGAGTTTCCTCTATGTCAGACATGTTTATACAGACTAGCAATGAGACTAGCAAGCTTGGAAAACACTTTGAATCAAGTTAACAAGCAAATATAATAAACGGTACTGTGCCTTTAAGAGAAACAAATTTTGTCAAAATTTGAAAAACAGTGAAAAAAGGCAGGAAATCAAACTAAATTTTTACAGTGTATGTAATAAGCTAACAGAGCATTGCACCCACTTGCAAATGGATGATTAACCCCTTAGTTAAAAAAACGGATCAAAAAAACGATATAAACGTTTTTTAACAGTCACAACAAACTGCCACAGCCTGCTGTGGCCCTACCTTCCAATAAACGATTTTGGAAAGCCTTTGAGCCCTTCAGAGATGTCCTATAGCATTCAGGGAACTTCTGAGGGGATATCTCAGTCTGTAATTTTAACTGCGCAAAAAAGCGCTAAAATAGGCCCCTCCCACTCATACTACAACAGTGGAAAGCCTCAGGAAACTGTTTCTAGGCAAAATTTAAGCCAGCCATGTGGAAAAAACTAGGCCCCAATAAAGTTTTATCACCAAAGCATATATAAAAACGCTTAAACATGCCAGCAAACATTTTATATTGCAATTTTAAAAGGGTATTACCCCTGAGAGTAAGCATGATACCAGTCGCTTTTAAATCACTGTATTCAGGCTTAACTTACATTAATCCGGTATCAGCAGCATTTTCTAGCATTTTCCATTTCTAGAAAAAATTGTAACTGCACATACCTCATCCCCTTTAATTTACCTAGACAAAATTGTAACTGCACATACCTTCTCCCGCTGAAGTTACCTCTCTCCTCAGACATATGTGAGAACAGCAATGGATCTTAGTTACAACCTGCTAAGATCATAGAAACCTCAGGCAGATTCTTCTTCTATTTACTGCCTGGGATAAAATAGCACAACTCCGGTACTATTTAAAAATAACAAACGTTTGATTGAAGAAAAAAAACTAACTATATTTCACCACTCTCTCTTACTACCTCCATGCTTGTTGAGAGTTGCAAGTGAATGACTGGATATGGTAGTGAGGGGAGGAGCTATATAACAGCTCTGCTGTGGGTGTCCTCTTGCAACTTCCTGTTGGGAATGAGAATATCCCACAAGTAATGGATGATCCGTGGACTGGATACACCTTACAAGAGAAAAACTTTCATGATTCAAATAGGGTATGTCATTTTAAACAACTTTCCAATTTACTTTTATCACCAATTTTTCTTTGTTCTCTTGGTATTCTTAGTTGAAAGCTAAACCTAGGAGGTTCATATGCTAATTTCTTAGACCTTGAAGGCCGCCTCTAATCTGAAAGCATTTTGACACATTTTTTCACAACTAGAGGGTGTTAGTTCATGTGTTTCATATAGATAACATTGAGCTCACGCATGAGACTTTACCGAGGAGTGAGCACTGATTGGCTAAAATGCAAGTCTGTCAAATGAACTGAGATAAGGGGGCAGACTGCAGAGGCTTAGATACAAGGTAATCACAGAGGTAAAATGTATATTATTATAACTGTGTTTGTTATGCAAAACTGGGGAATGGGTAATAAAGGGATTATCTATCTTTTTAAACAACAGAAATTTTGGTGCTGACTGTCCCTTTAATAATAATAATAATACATTTATATGCAGCCCTTAAAGGGATATGAACCCACACCCAGTCCTATGACAGTGGGCTACTTCAGTAGGGGCTTTGCGGACCCGTGCATGCGCATTAATACTATCTAGTGGCCATGTGCATCACAATCAATTGACATATAGACAGAGAAGATCATCATTGTTAAAGTGCCCGAAGCAGAACAATTGGATGGAGAGATCGCTATAATAGGGAACAAACGGGTTAGAAGCTGCAATCAGTGTTAACAGCGATGGATACGCACATGCCTGAAGTTCCTCTGACATTGTTCATGGCTGAAAAGGATACTTCACAGGAAATACCCATCAGCCAATCAGGATTAGCATGAAATATATATTAACCAATTAGCATTAACAGGAAATACCCATCAGCCAATGTGGATTAGCAGGAAATATATATCAACCAATGAGCATTAACAGGAAATACCCATCAGCCAATGTGTATTAGCAGGAAATATATATCAACCAATGAGCATTAACAAGAAATATTCATCAGCCAATGAGGATTAGCAGGAAGTACACATCTGATACATCTGTATGAGTCGCAAATTATGTTTAAAAACCATTTTTCCATGTAAAAAGAGATTAAAATGAATTGAACAAATTAATGCTTCTCTTTAATTCTGTTGTCAAAACATTTGATCCCCGATGTCCCTTTAAAGCTTCTAGTATTACTAAGTCGTCCATGCCCCCTGGGCTCTGATCCGCTCAGGTTGGTCCTAATCATTCAGTAATGTGCATGACTCGTGATCTCTCTCATCTGTCCCAAGCTTGTCTAACTCAAGTAACTCCAGGATCCAAAGCCATTAGTTTACCATTTCATTTTGTTTAAAATATATTCAGCCCTATTCTAGATGTCAACATCTATCACCTCTCCACCCTGTGCTGCGAGAAACCGCTCTCCTTGCAAATTGGCTGCAAATAGAAGAACTGAAGGTGGGAATATAAGCTCTGCGTACTATTTAACCCCTTCCCTTTTCTCAGTATTAAAAAAACAAGTTTTGAACACCCAATAAAATTGCCTGAGTGTGTGAGTTTAGAAATGATCACTAAATCATGTTTACTGTTTCAGGCAGTCAGTGCAGCTATTGTCCTTTGACTTAGAAATAATGTGCCATTATCTCCCAAACTTTGCTAACACCCCAGATATCTTAGTCTACAAACCCTAAGGATACCCTACATTTACATCTGTTTACACAAGCCCAAGCCAATTTACTTCTATTATCAAATTTGCTTAATTTTCACGGAATTCTTTGTTGAAGAGCTACCTCTCCTGCTGCCATATAGTTGCCATATAGTTCTCCAGACATGCGCATGCTCCTGAGTTTATGTCATTGTTTTTCAATCAAAGATACCAAGAGAACAAAGAACATGTGATAAAAGTAAATTAGAAAGTTGTTTTGGGGTTAAATGTCCATTTAAGAGGAAATACTTCTTGACTTTAATAGGTATAGCTTAGAGAAGAGAAGGGATTGGGGGGGATTTGATAGAAACCTTCAAGTAGGCTGTGTGTTTGGATCATTCGTTATTATCCAAATGCAGAAGAAGGATGCCGCTTGCGGGATCCATCTCTTGTTGGAGCAGAATTTATTCTTATGAAAGTGACGCACACTAATATCTGTGCAAATCCAGCTAATAAATGATCTGAATGCACAGGCCCACCTTCAATTATATTAAGGAATTTAATAAAGCTGAGGATGAAAGATGTTTCATAAAAAGACCAACATCAAGTGGTTATGACCTCAGGTTGAAAGGTCAAAGCTTCAGGTGTAATCTTTGGAGAACTTCACAGAATGGGTGTTGACTTATATAAAAGATTTAAAGTAGAGGTGATGGTGGTGGTGGTAAGGACCAAGACTGTAAGGAAATTCTAGAATTCCTGGGATATGCATAAGGCTGTCCTGACAATGAATTATGCTTACACTTAAGAAGCAGAAGGACCCTCAGATCTGCCCATACTTTCTCTCTGATCTGTCAGCAGAATATGTTTGTATGGGTTCAAAGGTTTTGTGAGGTAAAATTGTTCGACATTCTGTTGTATTTTTGGAGAGAAGCAATGCAGCCAAAATCCCCCAGGGCCGATATTTGTCCACCAAGGTTCTACAGAGTGAAACGGTAGTGGACAATCAACCTAAAAAAATATTTTAGGGAATGAAACATTAACCGTCAAAAGAGTGAGATGCAATTGTCTCTAAAGGGATGGAGACCTCTCAAAAGATGGATAAAAAGAGTGGGGGTTGGGAGTGAGAGGGAGAATGACGAATGATCCCCAAGAAAGGGAGCAAGAGAGAGAAGGAAACCAATCAAAAAATGGTAGTGAAGATTACAAAACAATTCCAAAGAGGACGTTCCATCTCCCTCCTCAATTACTATGTAGAGCAGTATTTGCCCAGCATCATGATGTAGATCCACAGATCTGTATTTGCCAGTCTCATTTTTTAGAACGTGTAAAGATGAACTGTGTCAGATACTTTGTAATATTCACTCCAGAATTTTGAATTTTTATTTATAGGTAGCATGGGACAATAAATATGAGCAATAAATTAAAAAAACATCTATACAAAATACATCTGCCCATGACTTATATGAAAAATGAGAGGTTATAATATCTCCTTACACTTTTCAAATGCGTTCATTAATTCATGTTTTTAAATGTGAAGTTTTTATGCAGCAAGAGGCGGGCATGGCAATAAGCTAGTTTTAAAATATTAATGAATAAACAATATTTCTCTATTGAAATATAACATGCTCCTTTGAACAATGCTGCTAACAGTCATAAATCAAAGGCTGTAGAAAATTGCATTTCACGTATAATATTCACTGAACTCTGATTCCCCGCAAATGACATCTTTTCATGTTTAATTGCAGCTACTTTAGATAGAGCCAATTACTGTTAAAAAATTCTGTATTTCCATATTTAATGAGCCATACCGCATTATTTTTCTCCCAACACCACATTTGTTGGGACAAAAAAAATATATATTTTCTGTAAATACGTCTTTTTTTAATCTTTGATTATTTTTTTAAACAAATATTGTGTGTATGTGTTTAAAATTTTACTTAAAGGGACACTGAACCAATTTTTTTCTTTCATGATTCAGACAGAGCATGCAATTTTAAGGAACTTTCTAATTTTCTCCTATTATCAATTTTTCTTCGTTCTCTTGCTATCTTTATTTGAAAATCATGAATGTAAATCTTAGCAGCCAGCCTATTTTTAGGTTCAGCGCCATGGATAGCGCTTGCCTATTGGTGACTGACATTTATCCACCAATAAGCAAGCATAACCCAGGTTCTCAACCAAAAATGGGCCGGCTCCTATGCATCACATTCCTGCTTTTTAAATAAAGGTAGCAAGAGAACGAAGAAAAAATGATAATAGGAGTAAATTAGAAAGTTGCTTAAAGGGACACTGAACCCATTTTTTGTGATTCAGATAGAGAATGAACTTTTAAGCAACTTTCTAATTTACTCCTATTATCAAATTTTCTTTCTTCTCTTGGTATCTTTATTTGAAATGCAAGAATGTAAGTTTAGATGCCGGCCCATTTTTGGTGAACAACCTGGGTTGTTTTTGCTGATTGGTGGATAAATTCATCCACCAATAAAAAAGCGCTGTCCAGAGTTCTGAACCAAAAAAACTTAGATGCCTTCTTTTTCAAATAAAGAGAGCAAGAGAGCGAAGAAAAATTGATGATAGAAGTAAATTAGAAAGTTGCTTAAAATTGCTGCTGTATCTGAATCATGAAAGAAAAAAAATTGTATTTAGTGTCCCTTTAACAGGATACAGTAAGCAAAAACCTTGTAGCATGTATGTAAATAATAGCAATTCAATACTGTTTTTGTATTGAAAAAAATAATAATGAAAGAAATTTTTAACCTCTTAACTGCTGAGCAATTTCCACCCCTGTGCTGAGCTGCTTTGGAGTTTTTTTTTGGTGCTGCTCACATATAGGTTCACATTTTAAAAAGACTGTGCAAACAGGGGCGTACTTCTTTGCCCCTGTCCGCCTGGCATCATATTCAGCAGGAAGCAATCCACTGCCTGCATTTGCCCGTTAGCGGGAGCGTGATAATTAACCAGCCATTACAAGTGGCTGGTTATTGCTACTGCGAACTTGCAGTTAGCAATTAGCGTTTTAAAAAATTACCCAGAGATTAGAACTCTGGATAATTTTCTAAAAGTGCCCCAAAACTAGAGGGCATTGCAGTTTTTTTATTAAAAGAAAAATATAGTTTGTTTTTTTTATTAAAAAAAACTGCCCTAGGCAGTATCGGGGCCTTAAAGTTGGCTGGAGTGGGGTGTTAGAAACAACAACGGAACTGAAAAGTTCCTTTACATTGTGGTTTATGGGAACTACTTGTTCCCAGTAAATATATATGTATATAATTATTATACACATATATAATTAATATATACTGTATATTTAAAAATGCTGCCATCGCTGTGCTACTTACCTCCTTTGCTGCGGTTCCTAGCAATGCGAACGTGAGCTTGCGTTTGCATTGCGATTAACTTGTAATATCAGCACATATTATCATGCACTGGTATTACAAAGTGGAACGCTAATATCGCTTGCACGCAATCTGGCCCTAAGTGTGCAACCCTGGCTGTGATTGGCTGAGCGTGAGCAGAGGTTGTCGAGCTACCCAGCTGGAAATGTTCAATTTCAATAGCTCTCATCCTATTGGCTGATTTGAATTTGAAGAATCAAATCAGCCAATAGGAATGCAAGAGGCGCCATATTTAAACGCGTACCTTGACTTCACTATTCAGCGTACGGCGGCGATCGTACAAAGAGGATTCTCCACGGCTCCGCGGTTGCCGGTCCTGCTCCGCGTTCATCTCCGCTCTGCGCTGACTTGGTCCTGGATGAAGAAGGAAGTGGTCAACGCTTGGAAGAAGATGTCGGGCGCTTGGAAGAAGACTTCACCGCCTGGAACAGGACCTTCTCCTCTGGACTTCAGGAACGGTGAGTACATATTTGGGGTTTAGACTTGTGATTTATTGGGCACTCTTAAAAGAGCTGAATGCCTTTTTAAGGGCAATGCCCATACAAATGCCCCTTTAGGAGCAATGGGTAGTTTAGGATTTTTTAGTGATAGGTTTTTTTTATTATTTTTTGGTGGGTGGGGGGTTTTACTGTTAGAGGGGGGACTTAGTATTTTTTAAAGGTAAAAGAGCTGTTTAACTTAGGGCAATGCCCTACAAAAGGCCCTTTTAAGGGCTATTGGTAGTTTAGTATTAGATTAGGGGGTGTTTTTATTTTGGGGATCTTTTTTATTTTCATAGGGATTAGGTTTATTTTTTTATTTTTGATAATTTGGTTTATTATTTTATGTACAGTTAGACTTTTTTATTTTTGTAATCTTACATTAATTTCATTTTTTATTTTTTTATTTTTAAGCAATGTTAGCTTTTTTATTTTAATTGTAACTTAGTATTTTTTAATTCAGGTAATTGGGTTTAATTTAGGGGGTGTTAGGTTAGGGGGCTTAGTAATTTAATTAGTTATTTGCGTTGTGGGGGTTTGGCGGATAAGGAGTTAACAGATTTATTAAGATTATTGCGTTGTGTGGGTTTGGCGATTAGGGGTTAATAGTTTTATTAGGTTTATTGTGTTGTGGGTTAATGGGAAATTAGGGGTTAATAGTTTTATTAGGTTTATTGTGATGTGGGTTAATGGCGGATTAGGCGTTAATATACTTTATTAGTTACTGCGGTGGGGGTTGGCGGTTGACAGGTAGATAGATATTGCGCATGCGTTAGGTGTTAGTTAATATTTTCAGGCAGTTATGGTACTCACATTTTCAGCATAAGGCTTGCTGCGCCTGCCTATGTGTGGCGAGGTGAAAATGGAGTAAAATTTCTCCATTTTCACTGCGTAAGTCCTTGCGCTGAGTATGTGATACCGATTTGCAACGCAGTTGTATGTTAGCTTATGGGAGTAAAAATTGCGGTCGACGGGTAATATATACGCACCGCATTTATATGCGGCCCCATATATGTGATACCAAAACCGCGTAAAAAACGGCGTATGTAATTTTGCCCGAAATGTTCCATTTTACTACAGTATTATTATTTTTAAACAAATTCCTGTTTTGCTAGGTACTAGACAAAGATGTGCTCCTATGCCACTCCTTATAAGGATACAGCTGATGAGCCAATGAGAATCAGGCATACATGTGTATGCTTATAACAGATTACAGCTGCAAAGCAGTGCACTTTAACCTACCATAATGACTGTGGCTAGATTTCTTGTCTGTAGACTCAAGCTCTGATTGGCTCCTCTGAATATGGCAAGTGGTAGGTTGAGTTTGGCTATTGAAAAACAATTGCAGCAAACACTATGTTAATTTGTTTTGAAAGTGTTTACACTTGGCTGATATGTTACTCTGCAGCAGCACAACAGAAATATCTTGTAATTAATTAGTGTTTAGTGGAGTAATACGATGCTATTTAGGGAGTATCGGGTGTTGAAATACGAGTTGTGCTATATGGAGTAGTTATATGGTTAAATTACACTTGTCTTTTATAAAGTATTTTGTAGATATGATTACGTTGCCCCCTCTAAAAAAAATGTGCTTGATGTGACAGCTCAAATTGAAATGCTCACCAGTATGGAATGCAGACAGCCATATTAGGGAGTTGCAGCAAACCATCCTGTGAAAGTTATATTAAACAGAAACACATACTTTTTTTTTTAATGAAGAGGGATTACTTTGGTGTAAGGAAATGATTTAAAGTGGATAACAAAAAAAATCTTTGCTGAAAACAAACTCTGTTAAGCCATAGATTCTCATTCAATGCAGCCATCAGCAATACATACTTTGCATTCTATGTTTACAACATATATATATTTATTTACAAAACTGTTCTTAAATGGACAAAAAAACACAAGATTTTTCTTCCATGATTCAGATAGAACATACAATTTTAAATCAGATTTGCTTCATTCTCTTGATATCCTTTATTGAAAGTGCTGCAGTACTGGGAGCAATCTAAACACACTGGGTGAGCCAATGACAAGATGCATATAAGTGCAGCGCCCAATCAGCAGCTAGATACCAGTAGCGTATTGTTGCTCCTCAGCATATCATTTTTCAACAAAGGATAGCAAGTGGACAAAGCAAATTTGATAATAGAAATAAACTGGAAAGTTGTTTAAGATTACATGCTCTATCTGAATCATGAAATCATTTTTTTTGGTGGGGGGGGGTTATGTCCCTTTAATGTTGTTTGTTGATAACGATCCTGTAGAAAGGAATAAGAAGGCGCCATATAGGGTAATATTGCCAGGTAGCAAAACCTATAATCAAGGACAAATGATAACTTACAGACGGAGCGGCACTTAATAGATGCCAAATATCGCAGGCCGGGACCTTAACGTCGCCCGACAGACAAAGCAGCCAGTAGACACCAGCCAATCACGAGGAGACGTACAGCCAATCCGGAACCACCAGGAACCAACACCTCCGGGACAAGGCACCAATCGTCAGTGTCGGTGAGAGGGGTGTGTTGGATAGGCAGGATGACGTCACCAGCAGGCTACTCGCTTACTCCGGCAAGCCAATACGTGGAAAAACAGTGAAATATAATCCAAACACCACAGCAGGGATAAAAGAGAAAAGGGCAATTTATTTAAAATATATAAAACGCGTTTCTCGGCTACACAGAGCCGTTTCGTCAGGCTAGATTCAGCCTGATGAAACGGCTCTGTGTAGCCGAGAAACGCGTTGCTGACGCATTTTATATATTTTAAATAAATTGCCACATTCTCTTTTATCCCTGCTGTGGTGTTCGGATTTTATTTCACAGTTTTTTACACGTATTGGCTCGCCGGAGTAAGCGAGTAGCCTGCTGGTGACGTCATCCTGCCTATCCAACACACCCCTCTCACCGACACTGACGATTGGTGCCTGGTCCCAGAGGTGTTGGTTCCTGGTGGTTCCGGATTGGCTGTACGTCTCCTCGTGACTGGCTGGTGTCTACTGGCTGCTTTGTCTGTCGGGCGACGTTAAGGTCCCGGCCTGCGATATTTGGCATCTATTAAGTGCTGCTCCGTCTGTAAGTTATCATTTGTCCTTGATTATAGGTTTTGCTACCTGGCAATATTACCCTATGTGGCGCCTTCTTATTCCTTTCTACAGGATCGTTATCTGAATCATCTACCTGGGGAGAGCTGCCTCCTATTTGACTGTGCTTGGACTTTCCTTAGCGTACCTCCATAGGGTGTTCTATTCCCATTTTCCAATGTTTGTGTATATTAAATGAACCCAAATGCTGAACCACTTGAAAGTTATATAATCTCATAAGATCACAGTAAAGCAAAGTGTGACCTCAGCACTGATAATGCTTATTGGCTGTTATTTTTCCCCCATGCAGATAGCAGTAAAAAGGGTAGCTAAAGGATAACTGCCAACACAACACTTACTCTGGTGAGCTGCTAACATTTTGATGTAGAATATCTTCCTTTTTTTACATAGAGATGTTCAGGTGATTTTTTTTCTAGTCAGCTTTTTAAAGAACTGCTGCATCACTATCACTTGAGTTGGCATATGGGTAATATGTTACTTAATATTTTACCTGGTAATAGTACTTGGTGTTATGGTATTTATTGCAAGCCCTGTAACTAGGTTTGGCAAAAGGGTTATAGAACCTTAGTGCATGTTGTCTCCAAGTTGGCATGCAAATAAATATATATATATATATACACACACACAGCTCTTGTGAGCTGCTGGTGCAACGCCGCCCCCCGCAGATTCGCGGCTAATCGGCCGCCAGCAGGGGAATGTCATTCAACCCGATCGTACTCGATCGGGTTGAATTGTGGCGATGTCTGATCGCCTGCTCAGAGCAGGCGGACAAGTTTGGAGCAGCGGTCTTTAGACTCGCCAGAAACACAGGCCCTCAAGCTCCATCCGTAGCTTGATAAATGGGCACCTTTGACTGCTGATATAACAGCAGGAATATAGTTTTGGCTGTTTCGGGTTGCCAGGTGTCTAATGTTGAACTAAATAGGCTATTATTTCAACTGGTTGATGTGTAAAAGATGTGAGCATATAACTGACATGGGCTGCATTCAGGGTTATGAGTCTGAACTGAGGTCTGATGTGAGCATATAACTGACAGAGGCTTCATTCAGGGTGATGAGTCTGAACTGAGGTCTGATGTGAGCATATAACTGACAGAGGCTTCATTCAGGGTGATGAGTCTGAACTGAGGTCTGATGTGAGCATATAACTGACAGAGGCTTCATTCAGGGTCAGGAGTCTGAACTGTGGTCTGATGTGAGCATATAACTGACAGAGGCTGCATTCAGGGTTATGAGTCTGAACTGAGGTCTGATGTGAGCATATAACTGACAGGAGCTTCATTCAGGGTCAGGAGTCTGAACTGAGGTCTGATGTGAGCATATAACTGACATGGGCTGCATTCAGGGTTATGAGTCTGAACTGAGGTCTGATGTGAGCATATAACTGACAGAGGCTTCTGTTACGGTTACCCTTAGTCTCGCTGAGAGATGGACCGCTTAGTAGCCTGGATCCCTATTGCTAAAGAGGGGAGAAGCTGCTTTCCATAGTATTCTATATGAGTCTCGCAAATATAGAATAATCTCCCTTAGCTGCAGTACAGCTAGGATACCCTTCTGCCCACAAAACGAGTCAACGCTGCGATTGAGGGTCAAACAAGAACTCAGGACTGGGATGCCCAGCCTGCTTTTTATTAAGGTTACATGCACACAGGGCACTCCCAGGGGGAGAGGGGGGGGAAGCACAAAATCCCCCATCACACATTTAGATAGAGAGCACTGTCCTTTGACAGGCCACAATAGGATTACAGTACTTAAGATAACAAGTTTACAAGTTCATCTTATCAATTAGCAGTCTGGCTCCAGAGGTGATTAGACAATAGTTTCTAAAAGCTGAAAAAAAAGAGTTAACTCTTTATGAAATGATACTTGTTACGGTTTTCTTGGAGCCCTTCTTAGGTGCTGGCTTGCTGGTTCAGGCATTGCTGCTGGGAAATAAGCTCTTCACAACAAAATAACTAATGCTTCTGTAACAGTGCTCCCTTTCTGTGGAACACTCTGGCAGACACGGTCTGACCCCTTTTCGGGGCAGACTAAGGCTGTCCAGACCGCTGGTTATGCGGGGCTGAGGTCGGTTTGTCTGGACAACCCGTCGGCGTTGCCATTCTGTTTCCCAGGTCTGTAAGTAATGGTGAAATTGAAGGTTTGCAACGATAAGCTCCAACGTAATAGCCTGCCGTTATCTCCAGAGACCCGGTTCAGCCACACCAACGGGTTATGGTCGGTGACCAGAGTGAACTCCTGACCATATAAATAGGGAGTCAATTTCTTTAATGCCCACACCAAAGCCAAACACTCCTTTTCGACCGCTGCATAGCTGACTTCGCGGGGCAGGAGCTTCCGGCTGATGTAGGCAACTGGATGCTCCCCTCCATCTTCGCCTACTTGGCTGAGGACGGCTCCCAGCCCGAACATGGAAGCATCTGTATGGACGATAAAACGTTTGTTAAGGGCTGGGGCCGCCAAGACAGGAGCGTTAATTAGAGCATTTTTGAGAGCCTGGAAAGCCGTTTCACAGTGGGGAGACCACAGGACCTGTCGAGGTAAGTTCTTCTTGGTCAAGTCAGTCAGGGGTTTGGCAAGTGTGCTGTAGTCTGGTACGAACCGTCTATAGTACCCTGCCGTGCCCAGGAAGGCTAGGACCTGAGTCTTAGTGATGGGGGTGGGCCAATTGGCGACAGCTTCTATTTTGGCTGGCTCTGGTCGCTGCTTTCCACACCCCACCCGGTGACCCAGGTACTGTACCTCGGCCATCCCAAACTGGCATTTTTCTGGCTTCAGAGTCAGGCCAGCAGCCCGGATCTGATCCAGAACCATTCCCACATGAGCTAAGTGGTCCTCCCAGGACTCACTGTGGATCGCTATGTCGTCCAGGTAGGCGCAAGCAAAACTCTGGAAGCCATCCAGGAGCCTATCCACCAAGCGCTGGAATGTAGCTGGGGCATTCTTCATCCCAAACGGCATTACCCTAAACTGATATAAGCCGAATGGGGTGACGAATGCCGACTTGGGGATAGCCTCCGGGGCCAGGGGAATCTGCCAGTAACCTTTGCAGAGGTCAATAGTGGTCAGGTAATTTCCCCTGGCTATACGATCGAGTAGCTCGTCTACCCTGGGCATAGGGTAAGCGTCCGTCACAGTATTTTCATTGAGCCTCCGATAGTCTACGCAGAACCGGGTGGTCCCATCTTTCTTGGGCACCAAGACAACTGGGGAGGCCCAGGGACTATCGGAGGGCTCAATTACCCTGAGCTGGAGCATCTCATCGATCTCCTTCTTCATTCCTGTCCTAACTGCTTCGGGGATTCGGTACGGAGCCTGGCGCAAGGGAGCTTGTCCCGGAGTATCTACCTGGTGGGTGGTTAAAGTAGTGTACCCTGGCTTCGGGGAGAAGGTGAGGTGTTTGGACTGGAGGAGTTGGTTGAGCTGCTCCCTTTCAGTGGGGCTAAGTCGGTCCCCTATCTGAACCTGCGCCACTATACCTGTGGGGAGGCTCTTTTCTAATAGGTCTGGAATGGGTAAACTGTCGGGGTCTTCCTGAGGGGAACAACATACGGCCGTCACATTCTCTGGTCGCTCAAAATATTCCTTGAGCATGTTTACATGGAATGTCTTTCTAAGATTGTTGTCGTGGCAGCTAGCTATCACATAAGTGGTGTCTCCCCTTTTCTCTACGATCTGGTAGGGACCCTGCCAGGACGCCTGCAATTTGTCTGTCTTCACCGGCTTAAGTACTAACACCTTTTGTCCTATGGTGAAGATTCTCTTTCGGGCCCCCCGATCGTACCATACTTTCTGTCTTCTCTGGGCCAACTGGAGATTAGCCCGCACGGATTTGGCTAATTGCTCCATTCGGTCCCTGAGTTCCAGCACGTATGGCACAATTGGGACACCGTCAGCCTCCATCTCTCCCTCCCAGTGCTCCCGGATCAGGTTTAGGGGTCCCCGTACCTTTCTTCCGTAGAGCAACTCGAAGGGAGAGAACCCTGTCGTTTCCTGGGGCACCTCCCGATAAGCAAATAGGAGGTGCGGCAGGAAGCGTTCCCAGTCTCGGTATTCCTGAGTGAACGTCTTGAGCATTTGCTTGAGGGTCCCATTGAACCTCTCACACAGCCCGTTCGTCTGGGGGTGGTATGGGGAGCTCAGGAGGGACTTAATTTTGCAAACCTGCCAGAGTTGTTGGGTCAATTCAGCCGTAAATTGGGTGCCTCGGTCGGATAGGATTTCTTTTGGAAATCCTACCCGGGAGAACACCTGTACTAGTGCATTCGCTACCGTATCCGCTTGTATGTTGGATAGGGCGACAGCCTCTGGGTACCTGGTAGCGTAGTCCACTACGGTAAGAATGTATCGCTTACCGGAGGGACTAGGGGTAGCCAGTGGTCCCACTAGGTCAATAGCAACCCGGCTGAAGGGTTCCTCTACAATGGGCATATTTACTAGCTGGGCTTTAGGGTGATCGCCTCGCCTTCCTACTCGTTGACACACATCGCAGGTGTTACAGTAAGTTCTAACGTCAGCGTGCACCCCTGGCCAAAAGAACGTGTGAGTAATGCGGTGTAGGGTACGGGTAACGGCTAGGTGGCCTGCTAAGGGGATGTCGTGGCCTATTTTGAGGATTTCTTGACGGTATTTGTGGGGCACTACCAGCTGTCGCCTACGCTGTCCCCTTTTCTCTGTCCAGCAGTATAGTTTCCCTTTTTCCCATAAGAATGTTTCGTTATCTGCCCCGCCCCCTCCGGTCTCTGCTCGTTCCCGGTACTTTTGTAAGGTCGGGTCAGTCTTAGACTCTGCCTCGAAAGCATCTGGGGTGTCCCAGGGTATGGGGCCTAACCTGTCAGGCAAGGTCGGGGTAGGTCTTACCTGTGTCTCCCGCACTGGTGAGAGCTCTCGCTCCGTCCGGGCTTGGGCCCGTGTAGTCACTGGGTCCGCCTCGTTGTTGCAAACTGGAGCATAGGCAGAAGTCATGGGGCCCAAATCGTTGCCCAGTAGTACTTCGGCAGGTAAATTATCCATTAGGCCCACGTTCACAGCCCCCTTTCCCGCTCCCCAATCAAGATGCACTTTAGCTGTTGGAATTTTGTACACATCCCCCCCCGCCACTCTAACGGCCACAGTCTGTCCGGATCGCTTGTGCTCTGGCACCAAATGACTCTGTACCAGCGTGATAGTAGCCCCTGTGTCTCGCAATCCCTCGGTAGATCGCCCCTCGAGCCATACCCTCTGCCGATGGTGCTGGCGGTTATCTGAGGCAGCATATACAGGGTCTGCCTCGTGAAGCGGCCCCACATATCCCTCCATAGGGGCCTCTTGGTTAACACAGAGGGCCCGGGCCGGACGATAGGACCCAGAGGGGTAATTGTAATTCCTGGGTGTCTGGTGCGTATTAAGGGGGCAGCTAGCCATGAAATGCCCTGGTTGCTTGCATCGGTGGCAAGTCGGTCTGGGACGCTCAGAGCTGTTATTGGGTGGTCCTGAGTGTCGGACGGGCCCTGTGGGCACCGGGGCTCGGAATTCAGCACGAGGGGGTGCACGGTAAACCTCTCTGGGTTCGACCCGTGCTGGAGCTCGGTAGTTCATGGGTTCGTGAAGACGGGAGTCATAATGTTCATCGGCCAATTTGGCTGCTTCTTCTAAGGTAGAAGGCCGCCTGTCTCGCAGCCATTCCTTCCCTTGCTGTTCCATGCCATTATAAAAATGTTCTAAGAGAAACAATTGTAAAATTTCCTCCCCAGTCACCGCTTTACTTCCGCTCAGCCAGTGATTTGCCGCTCTCCGCATTCGGTGCGCCCATTCCATATGGGTATCGTTAGGCTTCTTTTCCGTGCCCCGAAACTGTCGGCGATACGTGTCCGGAGTTACAGCGTACCGTCGCAACAGTGTCTCCTTAACTAGCTCATACTGTGTCACTTCCTCAGCACCCAGAGTACGAAAGGCTTCCAGGGCTCGCCCGGATAGTTTCCCAGACAATATTGTGGGCCACTCTCTGTTGGGAATCTGGTGCAGGGCACATTGCCTTTCGAAGTCCGCCAAATATTCATCAATCCCTGTCTCGCTCTCTAGGAAGGGTCGAAATGCCGCATAGGGTATCTTGGGCCTCCCAGCATTTTCGACAGGGATGATTACCTGCGGGGCTTCAGCATTGCGGTGTGCGTTCGCTAGGTTGAGTTCGTGGGCTCGAGTCTCTCGTATATCCTCGTCCGCCTCCGCCATCAACTGCTGTACCAATTCCATGGAGGGGTTCGGCCCGTATAATGAGAGCCTTTCCCGAACAATCCTGGTTTTTTCGTCACTAATCGTGGTCGGTGTTTCCGCCATTGTGAAGCTCTGATCCAGTTCGGTCAATTCTGCGATCAGCTCTCTCCTCGGCCGGTTGCTGGCATACCCCCCTCTGCTTTCAAGTAAATCCTTTAGGGTTTTACGCTTCAATTTTTCGTAAGCGCTCTCCATCCATTCTGTACCTCTCCTAGGAAATCCAGGAAAATCCCGCCGCTGCCGCCAAATGTTACGGTTACCCTTAGTCTCGCTGAGAGATGGACCGCTTAGTAGCCGGGATCCCTATTGCTAAAGAGGGGAGAAGCTGCTTTCCATAGTATTCTATATGAGTCTCGCAAATATAGAATAATCTCCCTTAGCTGCAGTACAGCTAGGATACCCTTCTGCCCACAAAACGAGTCAACGCTGCGATTGAGGGTCAAACAAGAACTCAGGACTGGGATGCCCAGCCTGCTTTTTATTAAGGTTACATGCACACAGGGCACTCCCAGGGGGAGAGGGGGGGGAAGCACAAAATCCCCCATCACACATTTAGATAGAGAGCACTGTCCTTTGACAGGCCACAATAGGATTACAGTACTTAAGATAACAAGTTTACAAGTTCATCTTATCAATTAGCAGTCTGGCTCCAGAGGTGATTAGACAATAGTTTCTAAAAGCTGAAAAAAAAGAGTTAACTCTTTATGAAATGATACTTGTTACGGTTTTCTTGGAGCCCTTCTTAGGCGCTGGCTTGCTGGTTCAGGCATTGCTGCTGGGAAATAAGCTCTTCACAACAAAATAACTAATGCTTCTGTAACCGCTTCATTCAGGGTGATGAGTCTGAACTGAGGTCTGATGTGAGCATATAACTGACAGAGGCTTCATTCAGGGTGATGAGTCTGAACTGAGGTCTGATGTGAGCATATAACTGACAGAGGCTTCATTCAGGGTTATGAGTCTGAACGGAGGTCTGATGTGAGCATATAACTGACAGAGGCTTCATTCAGGGTCAGGAGTCTGAACTGAGGTCTGATGTGAACATATAACTGACAGAGGCTTCATTCAGGGTTATGAGTCTGAACTGAGGTCTGATGTGAGCATATAACTGACAGAGGCTTCATTCAGGGTTATGAGTCTGAACTGAGGTCTGATGTGAGCATATAACTGACAGAGGCTTCATTCAGGGTTATGAGTCTGAACTGAGGTCTGATGTGAGCATATAACTGACAGAGGCTTCATTCAGGGTTATGAGTCTGGGTGAGGGGTCGTGGTGCATCAGCGACGGTACTGGTATGCAGCCATTTTCTCCACCTTACTGGGCTGTGATATTAGCTAGCTGTTCCGTTACCAGTTCCTGTTGGCGTTGGAGACCAGCACTAAGGAGACACAGCGGATCAGACTCTGACGATTACCACAGCGAGAGAGTGCACCGGAGAGAGCTAGCTGGCTTGCTCTGATAGCCAGTCTGCGCCTACCAGCACATTGGTGTGCTAAGTCAAAGTGTGAGTACCCTGGGTATAGCATACTTGTGCAGGGGGGTCCATTATCACACTGGATACACACATTTGTCGCCTCTGTTTCCCCTCCACCCCTATAGATCTGCCTCCGGTCATTTAGGAGAGAAGAGGGCATTTACAGGAGGAGAGTGCAGGATTATCGGCAGCAACTGGTTCTGCTCACATCATTGGGACATTGGACATATGAACATTGTACACATGTTTGGGACTGAATATCAATAGTTATATCGTCTGTATGGTGAGAGTCCATGATCTATTCACAGTTTCTCATATATATTGTTTGTTATTGCTTTTATCACTGATAATCTTTTGTATTCCACCACTCAGTTGTTATAGCGCCCTCTTGTGTGTTTATCATACTTATATTTTAATTCAGGGTTATGAGTCTGAACTGAGGTCTGATGTGAGCATATAACTGACAGAGGCTTCATTCAGGGTTATGAGTCTGAACTGAGGTCTGATGTGAGCATATAACTGACAGAGGCTTCATTCAGGGTTATGAGTCTGAACTGAGGTCTGATGTGAGCATATAACTGACAGGAGCTTCATTCAGGGTCAGGAGTCTGAACTGTGGTCTGATGTGAGCATATAACTGACATGGGCTGCATTCAGGGTTATGAGTCTGAACTGAGGTCTGATGTGAGCATATAACTGACATGGGCTGCATTCAGGGTTATGAGTCTGAACTGAGGTCTGATGTGAGCATATAACTGACAGAGGCTTCATTCAGGGTTATGAGTCTGAACTGAGGTCTGATGTGAGCATATAACTGACAGAGGCTTCATTCAGGGTTATGAGTCTGAACGGAGGTCTAATGTGAGCATATAACTGACAGGAGCTTCATTCAGGGTTATGAGTCTGAACTGAGGTCTGATGTGAGCATATAACTGACAGAGGCTTCATTCAGGGTTATGAGTCTGAACTGAGGTCTGATTTGAGCATATAACTGACAGAGGCTTCATTCAGGGTTATGAGTCTGAACTGAGGTCTGATGTGAGCATATAACTGACAGGAGCTTCATTCAGGGTCAGGAGTCTGAACTGTGGTCTGATGTGAGCATATAACTGACATGGGCTGCATTCAGGGTTATGAGTCTGAACTGAGGTCTGATGTGAGCATATAACTGACATGGGCTGCATTCAGGGTTATGAGTCTGAACTGAGGTCTGATGTGAGCATATAACTGACATGGGCTGCATTCAGGGTTATGAGTCTGAACTGAGGTCTGATGTGAGCATATAACTGACAGAGGCTTCATTCAGGGTCAGGAGTCTGAACTGAGGTCTGATGTGAGCATATAACTGACAGAGGCTTCATTCAGGGTTATGAGTCTGAACGGAGGTCTAATGTGAGCATATAACTGACAGGAGCTTCATTCAGGGTTATGAGTCTGAACTGAGGTCTGATGTGAGCATATAACTGACAGAGGCTTCAGTCAGGGTCAGGAGTCTGAACTGAGGTCTAATGTGAGCATATAACTGACAGAGGCTTCATTCAGGGTCAGGAGTCTGAACTGAGGTCTAATGTGAGCATATAACTGACAGGAGCTTCATTCAGGGTTATGAGTCTGAACTGAGGTCTGATGTGAGCATATAACTGACAGAGGCTTCATTCAGGGTTATGAGTCTGAACTGAGGTCTAATGTGAGCATATAACTGACAGAGGCTTCATTCAGGGTTATGAGTCTGAACTGAGGTCTGATGTGAGCATATAACTGACAGAGGCTTCATTCAGGGTTATGAGTCTGAACTGAGGTCTGATGTGAGCATATAACTGACAGAGGCTTCATTTAGGGTGATGAGTCTGAACTGAGGTCTGATGTGAGCATATAACTGACAGAGGCTTCATTCAGGGTTATGAGTCTGAACTGAGGTCTGATGTGAGCATATAACTGACAGAGGCTTCAGTCAGGGTCAGGAGTCTGAACTGAGGTCTAATGTGAGCATATAACTGACAGAGGCTTCATTCAGGGTCAGGAGTCTGAACTGAGGTCTAATGTGAGCATATAACTGACAAGAGGCTTCATTCAGGGTTATGAGTCTGAACTGAGGTCTGATGTGAGCATATAACTGACAGAGGCTTCATTCAGGGTTATGAGTCTGAACTGAGGTCTGATGTGAGCATATAACTGACAGAGGCTTCATTCAGGGTGATGAGTCTGAACTGAGGTCTGATGTGAGCATATAACTGACAGAGGCTTCATTCAGGGTTATGAGTCTGAACTGAGGTCTGATGTGAGCATATAACTGACAGAGGCTTCATTCAGGGTTATGAGTCTGAACTGAGGTCTGATGTGAGCATATAACTGACAGAGGCTTCATTCAGGGTGATGAGTCTGAACTGAGGTCTGATGTGAGCATATAACTGACAGAGGCTTCATTCAGGGTTATGAGTCTGAACTGAGGTCTGATGTGAGCATATAACTGACAGAGGCTTCAGTCAGGGTCAGGAGTCTGAACTGAGGTCTAATGTGAGCATATAACTGACAGAGGCTTCATTCAGGGTCAGGAGTCTGAACTGAGGTCTAATGTGAGCATATAACTGACAGAGGCTTCAGTCAGGGTCAGGAGTCTGAACTGAGGTCTGATGTGAGCATATAACTGACAGAGGCTTCATTCAGGGTCAGGAGTCTGAACTGAGGTCTAATGTGAGCATATAACTGACAGAGGCTTCATTCAGGGTCAAGAGTCTGAACTGAGGTCTGATGTGAGCATATAACTGACAGGGGCGTCAGGGTTATGAGTCTGAACTGAGGTCTGATGTGAGCATATAACTGACAGAGGCTTCAGTCAGGGTCAGGAGTCTGAACTGAGGTCTAATGTGAGCATATAACTGACAGAAGCTTCATTCAGGGTTATGAGTCTGAACTGAGGTCTGATGTGAGTATATAACTGACAGAGGCTTCATTCAGGGTTATGAGTCTGAACTGAGGTCTGATGTGAGCATATAACTGACAGAGGCTTCATTCAGGGTTATGAGTCTGAACTGAGGTCTGATGTGAGCATATAACTGACAGAGGCTTCAGTCAGGGTCAGGAGTCTGAACTGAGGTCTAATGTGAGCATATAACTGACAGAGGCTTCATTCAGGGTCAGGAGTCTGAACTGAGGTCTGATGTGAGCATATAACTGACAGGGGCGTCAGGGTTATGAATCTGAACGGAGGTCTGATGTAAGCATATAATTGACAGAGGCTTCATTCAGGGTCAGGAGTCTGAACTGAGGTCTGATGTTTGTCTCTATAACAAACTACTCTATTCAATTTCTCCTTCTCCCTCTCCACCTGCACTGTTCATTAGCCCATCTCTCCTAAACTCACCTTACTTTTCTACTCATGAACTTTACCTATTCCTAAACACTCTCTCTACCCCCTCCAGCCCATCTCAAAAGCAGTCTCACTACTGCAAATCTGTATCTCATCTCATGTCACTCTCCCTCTTGCTTCTACTTACTGCTGGTGACAACTCCCCTAATCCCGGGCCCCAACCACTGACAAGCCATGCACATCCATGTGTACCATCCCATAGACTCAGAAAACAAAACTCTGCACACCTTTCTCACATTCCTCTTGCATCTAAAGCCACTACCCCTTTCACCTGTGCACTCTGGAACTCTCGCTCTGTTTGCAACAAACTCACTTCTATACATGACCTCTTCATCTCCCGCTCCCTCAACCTTCTGGCCCTAACAGAAACCTGGCTCTCTCCCCTAGACACAGCATCCACTGCTGCTCTGTCACATGGGGGTCTCCACTTCAGCTACACTCCTAGGTCTGGTAATAGACAAGGAGGTGGTGTAGGTATTTTACTTTCCTCTCATTGCACCTTTCAACAAATACACCCTATCTCTTCCCTCACTTTTCCCTCATTCGAAACCCACATGATTCGCTTATTCTTCCCTCTCTCTGTACGTGTTGCAGTCATATACCGACCCCCTGGCTCCGCAACTCAATTTCTAGATCACTTGGCTGCCTGGCTACCCTACTTCCTTTCCTCTGACACCCCTGCCCTCATTCTTGGCGACTTCAACATCCCCCTTAACAATCCCACTGCCTCATCTGCTAAACAACTTCTGCAACTCACTTCCTCCTTCGGTCTGTCACAATGGACTGATTCTCCCACTCACAAAGACGGTCACTCCCTTGACCTGATCTTTAGCTATCGATGCACTCTCTCAAACTCCCCTTTTCCTCTGTCTGACCACCATCTCCTTACCTGCAACATTTCATCCCTTCCCACAACTCTCCCACCTTCTACTCCTCACACCAAACTTCACAGAAGCATTAGGTCTTTAGATCAGCAACAACTTGCTAATTCCCTTCAACCACTCCTCTCATCCTTCTCCACCTTTTCCTGCCCTGAACAATCTATCTGCCACTATAATTCCACCCTTATATCCGTCCTTGACAATCTCGCCCCTCTTACCACTGCTCGGAAATCACACACTCATCCCCAGCCCTGGCATACTCCTCTGACACGGTACCTACGCAGATGTTCCCGTACTGCTGAACGGCATTGGAGAAAATCACGGAGTTCTGCTGATTTTCTTCATTACAAATTTATCCTGAACTCCTACTACTCTGCCCTTAATCTCCACAAGCAACACTACTTCTCTACCCTTATCTCTAATCTTTCTTCAAACCCAAAACGTCTGTTCTCCACTTTCAATACTCTCCTCCGTCCTCCCCCACTTCCTAATACAACTTCTCTGTCAGCTCAAGACTTTGCCAGTCACTTCATTAACAAAATTGACTCCATCAGACATGAAATCAGCTCTCAACATAATTCCATTCTCTCCCTCCCTCAAATACTCTCACTCAACCACAACCCTCATAACCTGAAACTTAGTTCATTCTCCCCTGTTACTGAGGATGAAGTTTCAGCACTTATACTGCGCTCTCACCTCACTACCTGTCCCCTTGACCCTATCCCCTCACAGCTGCTCCCCTCTCTCTCTGCTACCCTTACCCCTATACTAACACACATTTTCAACCTCTCCCTCAGCACTGGTACATTTCCCTCATCGATGAAACATGCGCTGGTCACACCTATCCTCAAAAAACCTTCCCTTGATCCTACCTCCCCATCCAACTACCGCCCAATTTCCCTCCTCCCTCTTGCTTCAAAGCTTCTCGAAAAACTAGTATATGCACGCCTATCCCATTTCCTTACGTTAAACTCCCTTCTTGACCCGCTGCAATCTGGATTTCGTCCTTATCACTCCACAGAGACAGCTATTGTTAAGGTCACCAACGACCTACTTACAGCTAAATCAAAAGGCCACTTCTCTCTGCTTATCCTTCTTGATCTGTCCGCAGCCTTTGACACTGTCGACCACCCTCTTCTGCTCCAAACCCTCCAATCCTTCGGCATCTGTGACACAGCCCTTTCGTGGCTCTCTTCCTATCTGTCAAACCGTACCTTCAGTGTAGCCTTCTCTGGGGCCTCCTCTGCCCCGTCACCACTTTCTGTCAGAGTACCGCAAGGTCCCCTTCTCTTCTCAATCTATACGTCATCACTAGGTTCCCTAATTAAGTCCCATGGTTTCCAATATCATTTGTATGCCGACGACACCCAAATCTACTTCTCTGCACCAGAACTATCTCCTTCCTTGCTAACCCGTGTCACTAACTGTCTTTCTCACATCTCTTCCTGGATGTCCTCTCACTACCTCAAGCTAAATCTCTCCAAAACTGAGCTCCTCATTTTCCCCCCTTCTTCCAAAATCTCCACCCCCAATATCTCTATAACTGTCGACAACTCCATCATTAGCCCTACCCCGCACGCCCGATGTCTTGGGGTCACATTCGACTCAGATCTTTCCTTCACTCCTCACATTCAGTCATTGGCTAAAGCCTGCCGCTTTCACCTTAAAAACATCTCTAAAATTAGACACTTCCTTACACAAGACACAACTAAGATTTTAATCCACTCTCTCATTCTTTCCCGCCTTGATTACTGCAACTCTGTCCTCTCTGGTCTCCCCACCTGCCGCCTAGCTCCTTTACAATCCATAATGAATGCCTCTGCCAGACTCATCTTCCTTACACGTCGCTCTTCATCTGCTGCGCCTCTCTGCCAATCCCTTCACTGGCTTCCTCTTGCCTCTAGGATCAAACACAAATCTCTCACTCTGACATACAAAGCCCTCAACTGCACTGCTCCCCCTACATCTCAGACCTTGTCTCCAGATACTCTCCCTCCCGTCCCCTTCGCTCTGCTCATGACCTACTCTCCTCCTCTCTTGTCACCTCATCACACTCCCGTTTACAGGACTTCTCCAGACTGGCTCCCATCTTGTGGAACTCTCTGCCTCGCTCCATAAGACTCTCTTCTAGTTTTAAAAGCTTCAAGTGCTCCCTAAAGACTCTACTGTTCAGGGACACATACAACCTACGCTAACCTTTCCTAATACCAGTTCCTCTCCTCCACTGCAATCCCCTGAACCCTCTTAGCATGTAAGCCTAATAGTCCAGCTGTTTGTGGATCACCTTCTTAAGAGCTGACTACAACAGTGCAACTCTTGGCAGGGCCCTCTACCATATAATTGTTTTGTTGTACTCCCCCTTTGTTTATAGCGCTGCGGAATCTGTTGACGCTCTACAAATAACCGATAATAAAATAATAATATGAGCATAAAATTGTCAGAGGCTTCATTCAGGGTCAGGAGTCTGAACTGAGGTCTGATGTGAACATATAACTGACATGGGCTGCATTCAGGGTCATGAGTATGAACTGAGGTCTTATGTGAGCATATAACTGACAGAGGCTTCATTCAGGGTCCGGAGTCTGAACTGAGGTCTGATGTGAGCATATAACTGACAGGGGCTTCATTCAGGGTCAGGAGTCTGAACTGAGGTCTGATATGAGCATAAAACTGTCAGAGGCTTCATTCAGGGTCAGGAGTCTGAACTGAGGTCTGATGTGAACATATAACTGACATGGGCTGCATTCAGGGTCATGAGTATGAACTGAGGTCTTATGTGAGCATATAACTGACAGAGGCTTCATTCAGGGTCCGGAGTCCGAACTGAGGTCTGATGTGAGCATATAACTGACAGGGGCTTCATTCAGGGTCAGGAGTCTGAACTGAGGTCTGATATGAGCATAAAACTGTCAGAGGCTTCATTCAGGGTCAGGAGTCTGAACTGAGGTCTGATGTGAACATATAACTGACATGGGCTGCATTCAGGGTCATGAGTATGAACTGAGGTCTGATGTGGGCATATAACTGACAGAGGCTTCATTCAGGGTCAGTAGTCTGAACTCAGGTCTGATAAGAGCATATAACTGAAAGGGGGTGCATTCAGGGTCAGGAGTCTAAACTGAGGTCTGGTGTGAACATATAACTGACAGGGGCGTCAGGGTTATGAGTCTGAACTAAGGTGTGATGTGAGCATATAACTGACAGGGGCTTCATTCAGGGTCATGAATCTGAACTGAGGTCTGATGTGGGCATAGGGCAGACAGGTGCTTCAAGGGCTTATGTGGGTATATAACTGTCAGGGACTTCAGGGTCATGGGTCTGATTTGGGCATATGACTGGCTGGGGCTTCACGGTCATGAGTCAGAACTGAGGTCTGATGTGGGCATAGGGCAGACAAGGGCTTTAGGGGCTTATGTGGGTATATAACTGTCAGGGACTTCAGGGTCATGGGTCTGATTTTGGCATATGACTGGCTGGGGCTTCACAGTCATGAGTCAGAACTGAGGTCGGATGTGAGCATAGGGTAGACAGGGGCTTATGTGGGTATATAACTGTCAGGGACTTCAGGGTCATGGGTCTGATTTGGGCATATGACTGGCTGGGGCTTCACGGTCATGAGTCAGTACTGAGGTCTGATGTGAGCATAGGGTAGACAGGGGGTTCAGGAAGTTATGTGGGTATATAACTGTCAGGGACTTCAGAGTCATGGGTCTGATTTGGGCATATGACTGGCTGGGGCTTCACGGTCATGAGTCAGAACTGAGATCTGATGTGAGCATAGGGTAGAAGGGCTTTTGGGGCTTATGTGGGTATATAACTGGCAGGGACTTCAGGGTCATGGATCTGATTTGGGCATATGACTGGCTGGGGCCTCAGGGTCAGGGGTCTGATGTGGGCAAATGACTGTCAGGGGCATCAGGATCTGATCTGAAGTCTGATGTGGGAATATAATACAGATGCCTCAGGGCCATGGGTCTAATCAGTGGACATATAACTGACAGGAACTTAGGGCTTTAGGTCTATAATTTAAGGTCTTACTCCACCTAACAATTTCCCATCATTCACTGTTTGCTGAAGACAAGCAGACTAAGTACATGGATTACTGGAACCATGTCCTGTGGTCTGATGAGACCAAGATAAACTTATCTGGTTCAGATGGTGTCAAGCATTTGTGGCGGCAACCAGGTGAGGAGTACAAAGACAAGTGTGTCTTGCCTACAGTCA